>NC_041231.1:1065361-1065650 GCF_002837175.3 Physeter macrocephalus | reverse complement strand
TTTGATAAAGGAGGCAAGAATATACAATGGAGAAAAGACAGCCTCTTCAATAAGTGGTGCTGGGAAAACTGCACAGCTACATGTAAAAGAATGAAATTAGAACACTTCCTAACACCGTACACAAAAATAAACTCAAAATGGACTGAAGACCTAAATGTAAGGCCAGACACTATGAAACTCTTAGAGGAAAACAGGCAGAACACTCTGACGTAAATCACAACAAGATCCTTTTTGACCCACTTCCTAGAGAAATGGAAATAAAACCAAAAATAAACAAATGGGACCTAAT
>NC_041231.1:1036548-1065311 GCF_002837175.3 Physeter macrocephalus | reverse complement strand
AATTGATACAGCCACTATGGAGAACAGTATGGAGGTTCCTTAAAAAACTAAAAATAGAACTACCATATGACCCAGCAATCCCACTACTGGGCATATACTCTGAGAAAACCATAATTCAAAAAGAGTCACGTACCACAATGTTCATTACAGCACTATTTACAATAACCAGGACATGGAAGCGACCCAAGTGTCCATGGACAGTTGAGTGGATAAGAAAGATATGGCACATATATACAATGGAATATTACTCAGCCGTAAAAAGAAACACAATTGAGTTATTTGTAGTGAGGTGGATGGACCTAGAGTCTGTCACACAGAGTGAAGTAAGTCAGAAAGAGAAAAACAAATACCATATGCTAACACATATATATGGAATCTAAAAAAAAAAAAAAAGGTTCTAATGAACCTAAGGGCAGGACAGGAATAAAGACACAGATGTAGAGAATGGACTTGAGGACACGGGGAGGGGGAAGGGTAAGCTGGGACGAAGTGAGAGAGTAGCACTGACATATATACACTACCAAATGTAAAATAGATAGCTAGTGGGAAGAAGCCGCATAGCACAGGGAGATCAGCTCGGTGCTTTGAGACCACCTAGAGGGGTGGGATAGGGAGGGTGGGAGGGAGACGCAAGAGGGAGGAGATATGGGGATGCATGTATACGTAGAGCTGATTCACTCTGTTATACAGCAGAAACTAACACAACACTGTAAAGCAATTATGCTCCAATAAAGATGTTAAAAAAAAAAAAAGACCCAATCAACTGCTGGAAAAGCTTTTGAAGCTCTAGAGCTAAATTATCAATGAAATTTTGGGTCACTGTGATCTTGTGATTTGTAATAAGAAATAGATTTTCCGTCTTTGTCCCCCGGTCCTGGCACAGAGTTTCTAAAACTCTAGGAATTTCCTAAGTGGGGGCGAGCAATAACGGTGTCTCTGGTTAGGTGAATGAGGTGACTTTTTGGAAAGAACCTCCTTTCCAAAGGATGGGGGCTGGTTGCCAGGGGAACCAACCACGTAGTTAGAGGGTTGGAACTTCTGGTCCCTCCCCGGATGTCTGGGCAGGTGAGAAGGGCTGCAGGTTGAATCAATCGCCAATGGCCAGTGATCTAATCCATCGTGCCTGTGCAATGAATCCTCTATAAAGACTCAAAAGGACAGGGTCTGGAGAGCTTCTGGGTTGGAGAACACGTGCAGATTTGGGGAGAACGTGCTCAGAAAGTATGTGAGCACCACGCCCTTCCCTCACACCTTGCCCTGTGCATCTCTTCCATCTGGCTGTTCTTGAGTTATTTCCTTTTATAATAAACCAGTGATCTAGTAAGTAACATGCTTCTCTGAGTTCTGTGTGTTGCTCTAGCAAATCAATAGAACCCAAAGTCCTTAGAACCTCTGAACTGTAGCCAGTGGGTCAGAGCACAGGTGACAACTTGGACTTGCAAATGACGGCTGGTGGGGGGTGGGTGGCCTTGTAGAGCCCTTAACCTTGGGGTCTGACGCTACCTCCAGATGGGTAGTGTCCAAACTGAGTTAAGTTGTAGGACATCCAGCTGGTGTCGGAGAAGTGCTGCGTGGCGTGGGGAAAACAACCCGTACCTGTTGGAATTGGGTGCGGAATCCTCATCACGTATTGGGACGATTCAATCTTTTGGGGGGGCCGTAATCAATGTCTTTACGTTTGCTATTTATTTCAAAGTCATGGAGTTTTTAAAAAGATATGTGTGGTGTAGTATTTAATTGGACTTGGAAAGGTTCTTTCCTCTCTCCTTCGTGAGCACGGCCATCCCATTTCCATATGAGCAAAAATATATGATTGACTATTCACATCAGCCAATGAGAATTCCCCGACCGCCAGACTCTGAGTTAAGTACTTTACGACAATCCAGTGATATAAACACAATTGTTGTCTCTGTTTGACAGACGGGGAAGCTTAGTAAGTCTTGCAAAGGACAGGTAGAGGGTCTGGGATCTGGCCGGGAGAGGGAGAGTGAATTACCAGGCCCAGGGGGCGGGGATGTCCTTTCAAACATGAGATTTCAGAGCTGTAGTCAGGAAAGTGAGAGAGAGTAAATCTCTCGGTGAACAAAAAGGCACGCCTAACACTGCGCCCAAGATCACAGCTCCCAGGAGAGGCCTCTGCCACCAGCCTCCCTCCAGCCTCCCCTGCCTCCAACGGAGGCCATTTGTTCCTCCAGTTATAAAGGACACTCTGAAGTCAAGCCTGTATCGCAGCAGTATTGTTTCGACAAAAGGCCGTGGGGCTGGCCGGGCGGGACTGGGAAAAGTCAGAGTGAAGGACTGTTCTCTCTCCCGAGCGGCCTCAGCTCTGGTCTAAGACAAAGTGAGACAGAAACCTCCAAAGGACCAGCACAGGCCTGTCTGCAGCCGCGGCCCTCAAAGTCAGGGAGACAGGCTCTCTACCACCCAGTCAGGATCCAACCTTTGCTTCCTGATCATCAAAGCGTTTTAAGGCCCCTCGCGCCCTCGCAACTCCAGCGGGAACCAACCCTGCAGCCAGAACTCACCGACGCCTGCCGACGGCCAAAGCCTCACCCAGAGGGGTGGCCCCCGTTGAGAGCAAGATGCCTCTACCGCCAACCGGGTCAAGGTAGAATGAGGCCGGCTGAGCGTATTTGGTTGCTCTCGGGGGAAGTAACATCATCTTGTGCAACAGCGTTCACGCCGGCTCCGCTATTGTAGCTTTCTGTTCTAGGTACCCCAAAAGTCTCCTCATCACCAGACCCAAAGCATTCACTATTTAAAGACGCGGTGGTTCTCACTGATGAAAATAGCAAACTAATACCAACTTCTATTTTAAACGTTCACGATGGACTCATGGGTCCCTAAGTCAACCTGCTGACTTCTTTTTCTGCTGCTAATGTGTTGTAGAGACTTTGGCTGATCCTTGGTTAATCCGCACAGCGGCAGGTCCTGCGGGCTAGAGGTCTGTCCCCCGCTGTTCGTGGAAGAGATGCTCCCCGCCCCACCGTGCACAGAGAGGTTAAGCAGTTGTCAGGAGGGCATCAGCAAACCCGCCGAGAAGTTGAGGGGGCCGCCCCGCTGTCCCCAGGCCGCCAAGGTCAACTCTCCGAGCGCTGCCGTGCCTTCTGCCACGAGGGCAGCCGGCCGGCCAGGCGGCCGACCTTTTGCTCTCCCCAGAAGACTTCCCTTAGAGGGACTCTCAGGCTTTGCCAAGGAGAGAAGCTCCGGAAACCAGTGTCACGGTCACAGATTTCAGTGCGCCGGGGCCCCCGGGGATCAGCCAGGCCAACCTCCCCCCCTTTGACAGATTGAGAAACCGAGGCCCGAGAAGCCAAGGTCAAGCGCCAGGGAGACTCCTAGGAGACCTTCGTCCTCCGCCCGTGAAACGGTCATCTGCCCATCTTCCCAGGGGAGGAAGTGACCAGAGCAGGAAATGCCTTGACCCCGGAGGTCACTGCCGAGAAGGCCGGCCCCTCCCCGGGGCAGATGTGGGGAGGGCGTTGGTTCGGGCCCCCCGCGCTCGACCAGAAGGGCGCTGGCCTCGGCCCTTTTCTAAGAACAGGTGACTTCGCGCCCGCCCGCCGCCCGCCCGGGAGAAGCGGATAGTTACGTCCTCGTCCCGCTCCAGCTCCAGGCCGGCCTCCATCAGGTTGCCCTCGTACTCCTGCCGGCGGAAGCGCTTATCGTCCTCGTGGCAGTCCAGCGGGGGCTCGGGCTCGCCCGCACCCACGGGGCCCGCCTTCCCGGGCAGGGGCTGGTCCTGCCGGACGCTGCGGGCGGCCGGGCCGGCGTCGCCGTGCTGGACCCTCCTGGCCAGGCTCCTGCTGCCCGAGGCCCGCTTGTGATGGTACACCAGGACGCAGTCCACCTTGCGCTTGCCGTCCCTGAAGTACAGGCCGTACCTGCACTCGGTGTCGGGGTCCACGGACAGGGAATTCAGCAGCTGCGGGGGAAGAAGGAGAAAGCCACGCGCCGTCAAGGGCTCAGGGATGGGCCTTCGGAGGGGAGCGCGCTTCCAAGACAGCTGGCCACCCACTTGCCCTCCCCAGCTCTTTCCACTCGGACCCTCTGAGCACTAGGGGCCCAGACGGCTGAGAACACTGCGGAAGGCCCTGCCTTCAGGGAGCTGACGGTCAAGAGACGTCGCGGCTCACGGCACACGAAGATGCCGGGCTGGATGCTCACACCCAAAGGCCTCCGGCCTCTCCCCAGCGAGCTCAGGCTGCCTGGGAGGGACCCGGCGGCTGGAACGGGACGTGAATGAAATCTGCACGGCCCACCCCCGGGATGTGCTCTTCGCACAGGCCCACAGGGTCCCGGGCAGAGCAGAGCTGAGCTCAGCTGCTGCACATAGCGACCTCTGACGGCCAGCAGGCGTGGCAATGTCGCGTCAAGGTGGCTGCGGACCGGTCCTCGCCGGGCTCGGCTCTGCCACTGATTAGCTGGGTGGTCGGGGCCAGGCAACCACCGGGTGAGTCTGGACTCTCCCAAGTCAACTCCCAGACCGCGAGTGGAGTCGAGCATTCAGCAGTTCGCCTGGGGCGTGGTCTCAGGGGCCAGAGCGAGGTGGGGAGGGAGGGCGGTGGCCGGTAGTGGCGGGAGTCCTGCCTCGGTTTCCTTATCTGCCTGAAGGGCTCCAGGGGGCCGAGGAGACGGGAGCCCGCCGGGGGTGGAGGATTCAAAGTCCGGGTGCCGCGGTGCGTGGCTTCCGCTAAAGCCACACCCGCATCTCTAGCATCCCCGGGGGATTCGGCTGGTCATTGAGGGTATTAGGTTCTGCTGCGAGCTGGTCTTCGGAAATAAGAGAAAATAAATAAAATCATGCTGGGAAGAGGTCACACGAGCAACTCTGCACCATTCGGTCTTCGGAGCTGCACCAGGGCTAAGGAGCCAGGCCCACACCCAGGCGGGCAGCCGGTACCGGGAGAGCTGGGGGCCAGGCCCACACCCAGGCGGGAAGCCGGTACCGGGAGAGCTGGGGGCCAGGCCCACACCCAGGCGGGCAGCCGGTACCGGGAGAGCTGGGGGCCAGGCCCACACCCAGGCGGGCAGCCGGTACCGGGAGAGCCGGGGGCCTGGGTGGGAGGAGGAGGCCCAGCCCAGGACAGAGCCCGTGGACCACCCCGGCGTCTTTGGTGGGTCATGTTGCAGGAGAGGCGGGAAAGAGTTGTTTACCTCAATTTGTCAGGGGACACTGAGGCCCGGCGGGGGGAGGGGCACCCGAGGTGACAGCGCAGGCAGGCTGAGCCCAGCCTGGAATCCTGTCTGCACACCCAGGGCACCCCTCCTCAACAGTAACAGGGACTTGGGGTGACACTATTTCTCAGCATGGGGCACATCCTTTCACGGGGTCCCCGCGTGAGGGCCACCGTAATTAGGGCTACTTGACCCGGAGGAAGTTGGGGCTCCCGCGGGTGAAGCGACTGGGCCCTTGCTCCGCGGCTGACCCCCGGTGGCCTGCTCCACTGGACACTGTTAGGGTGGGTGCAGCCGCTCAGCTGAGCTGCGGTTCCACCCTCACTGCTCCTGGAACCACAGGTCAGGTCAGGGTGGAGGGGAGCTTTGGGCAGCGAGAGGCCTCAGCTAAGTCCAGGCTTGGTCCCTCTCCAGCTACGAGTCCTGGGGGGATACTTTACCCTCTCCGGGCCTCGGTTTCCGCCTCTGTAAAGTGGGTGGATGATAGACGCCGCCCCCACTGGCAGCCAGGAGGACTGAGTAAAAGCACGTCTAGGCTGGGTGGACTCTCCCTCTAACTCCCGGGACAGGCCTCCCGGGCCCGTCTCGCCTCCCTGCCCTCCAGCCCGGCGTGAAGGCAGACGCTCATTTTCCTGGATTATATCAGGAGAAATGCAGCGTCACGGGGAGCTGGCCGCTGGAGGTGGTTCCCCTCCTCGCAGGAGAGTGGGCAGAAAAGCCAGACCCGAAGGCTGCCTGGGGGGAACGTGGGAGACGCTGGCTAGCGCTGGGGAATAACGCTGCTGCTGGCGGGCAGGGCAAGGGCATGGGAGGCGCTCAGAGCCAGGTGGGCACGCGGGCTCTGGGCGGGCAGGGCGCACCGCCTGCCGCCAGCATCCCGGGCGCTCCAAACTCTCAGCGTCTCTACAGGGGGCTCATCCCTATTTTCCAAACGGGGAACGCGGATCTTCTGAGCCGAGCCGGGGGCCGTGTGCCGCTCCCCAGGCTGGAGTGGTCATCCTTGTCTCCTGCCTGCAACACCTCTCCCCAGCTTGCTCTCCCACCCCGCACCCCGGCATACACCAGAGCCAGGGCGTCTCATCCCCTCCTCCCTGCCTTTGCACGCGCTGTGCCCCCCACCTGCACACCTTCCCTTCCTCCTCTGTCCTTCGACGTTCGCCCCAGCTTCCCCAGCGCCGACAAACCCCCTGTCCTCTGTGATCCGAGGTCCCTGACCTCTCCAGATCTCATGTCCTGGGACCGCCTCGGAGCCATCCATACATAAGCTCTTAACTCACGGGGGCCCCTCAGCAGGCTGGCAGGACGCCGGGGGCTGGGCCAGGAACTGCCCCTAACGCACTTCCCTCCGGAACCTGCTGCACACACAGCGGGCTCAGCGCCTGGTGCGGGTCCCAGAAATGCTCCTGGTTGGCTGGAATAATGGCTGGTACTGAGCAAAGTGGACCAATGAGTCCTTAGTGAATGGGAAGGAAATTCAGAGTGACCCCATCAAGTCAGAGAGCAGGGAAATTAACGTAAGGAGAGAATTCTCCACCAACACAAGACAAGAGAACGTTACCAGGTTCAAAACTGAATGCCCATCCATCCACTGGGGCCTGGTCGAGGACCCTCAGAGTCTGACGGTCTGCGGAGCACATAAACATCCCCTAAACGTCTCCTGCCATTGCGGGGAGTGGTAGCATGGAGGCCAGACAAGAATGGGTGTCCTTTGCTTTCATCTGAAGACCAGCTCTGCCACTTCTAGCTGTGTTACCCCTGGGCGCGTAGCTTACTATCTTTGTCCCTCTGGGCTTCTCTTTGTAAAATGAGGGCCAGAGGAAATAAACAGACCTCCCTCAACTAATATGACTTCCCTCAAAGGGTTGCTGGAAGGATTAAACATGTTAATATATGTAAAGGGTTTACAACAGGACCTGGGATACGGTGAACCCTCAACAGAAATTTGCTCTAACTGGGAACTGAGACATGGCACAAATAAAGAACTAAGGGAGGACAGGAAAAAATAATCTCACGGCCGAAGCGGACCACACGTTAAAGATGGTGGCAGTGGAAAAGGGAGCTGGTTGCACTGCCAGGTCCAGCAAGAGGCAGAACCAAGCACTGCTGTGAGAGTCCCAGATCCTCCCCCAAGGCCTGGCCCTGCCACTAATTTGTTGCGTGCTCCTGGGCAAGTTGCTTTGTCTGTTTGCATCTTGATTTTAAAAATGGGGGATGATCCTACCTGAATAAGGGTAAGGGGCGTGCGATCCTCAAACAGAAAGTATGGGCTCTCTTCCTAGTACATTCAACACAGGCTGGTGGGCCCGCAGGGTTTGGAGAGCAGTTCTGAGCTGGGCTTAGAGGGAGCTGGGAAGGTAGATGCACAGAGGCTGTCAGGGTGGCCGTGTGACTTTATGGGGCCCTTCCACGGAGCCAGAGTGGTTGCTTTTCTTGTGCGGGACAGGACAAAAAGGCAGAGATCTAACTTGCAGTGGAGTCACATGGGTTAGACTGAATGCCTAACTTCCCAGTTCAAAGGCTTGGGAAAGCTTCAGAATGTCCTTTCTGTATCCTTAGGAAAGGGACAGTGACCTCTTGGTGCACTTTTGCTAAGCGCGAGGGATTTCTCATTCATCTTTTTAATGCTCGGCACCGAACGCACGGTTCTGGAATGAGCGCATGCCTGGGGGAATGAATGACAGAGGTGTGGGGTTTGCGCGCTGCTACTGGTAGGGGCCACCAGATCAAGGACACCGAAGCTGAGACCCAGCCAGACCAGAGCTTAAACACCACACACCCCCCAGCTCCGAGCCTCACTTTTTCCGTCTGTGAGACGGGGACAAAAACATCTCCTCGACTTAGGTCACAGGATTCTTGTGAGGACCAAGTGTGATGGGAGAACTGAACGTATTTTGAAGATGGACCCCTGAGCTGTCCCAAGGAAGGTAGAACGATGGCTGTCTGAGGTTATGTGGGAAGAGGTCAGGGGCCAAAACTCCCCTTCACAGCAGGTGTGCCCTGACCCAAACACCGCAAACAGCGAGAGGGCAGCCTACCTGTCTCTGCAAACCTCCTCCCCAGACTCTTAGAAAAGGGCAGAAGAGGAGAACGGAGCCCTGTATCCACACCTTGGTCGCTGGACCGCGACCCAGTGCATTCTTTCTTTATATTTATTTATTTTTTATTGACGTAGAGTTGATTTACAATGTTGTGTTAATTTCTGCTGTACAGCAAAGTGATTCAGATATGTATATATATATGTATATGTATATACATTCTTCTAAAAAATATTCTTTTCCATTATGGTTTATCATAGGATGTTGAATATAGTTCCTCGCGCTACACGGTAGGACCTTGTTGTTTACCCATCCTATGTGTAATCGCTTACGTCTGCTCACCCCAGCCTCCCACGCCATCCCTCCCCAAACCCCTCCCCGTTGGCAACCACAAGTCTGCTCTCAATATCCAGGATCCAGTGCAGTCTTTAATTTGGCTTCTTACCTGGAGTTTGGAGCTCCAGGAACTGAATTCACACATTTTGGTGAAATAGCCCAAGTCAGGACGCGTCTCCATGGTCATTCTAAGGGAATCTACTGTATTCACTTTTTCCATTTCATGGGGAAAATGAAATGGTGACCTGCAAAATTTCTTCCCATTTTGGGACTCTCTGAATTTCAACTCCGAAGGGAACATCACTCTTAAACACTTTTATCCCAAAAAAATTTAGGTGAAATCACCCTCACTGCATATCAATTTATGATTACTGGGCGAATTCCGTGATCTCTAAACAGATCGTCTCCAACAGCAGATAAAGAGGATGCTCTTATCTTGAAGGCAGGCAGATGCCAGCATCGGGTGCCTGTCCCTGGGGTGTCTGGGCTTGTTGGGACACAGATCCCGGGCCACTGACAGCCGTCAGTTTGAAGGAAGAAAGTAGAAACTCTCAAAGATTGACATAAAGAAAACTTGATGAAATAAACTGCACCCAACCTGGACTCTAGCTTTTGAGTCATCTCTTACACATCTTTTTACAGAAACAGCGAAATGACTTTTACCCTTGAACTTGGGAATGGCAAAGGGAGGAGAGGCACAGAGAGAGGGGCTGGAAACCGCAGCCTGCCTGGGAGGGGCGCATTCTGATAGCCGATTTAAATGACGTTGACACCCCAAGTATGCGACGCATATCTGGGAACTGGCTGGGAATTGTTTGAAATGCAGGCCCCGCCCTCTGGCCTTTGCCTGCACAGAGCCACCTTCGCCGGGTGACTCAAAGTAACGACTGACCAACAACTGTTGGCTTGAGCTGTGCTGGCAATGTCCCGGGAGGCTCTCCCCGGCACACTGCCTGCCCTGCACAGACAGGCCCCCGGCTCCCAGAGCCACTGCTTCCAGCCTGTCTGTGGCCATTTCTCGGGTGGGCCGCTGCTCAGCCCTCCTTCCTGCGGCCACGTGCTCCTGATTCACAGCCCTCCAAGCCTGTCATACCTGAAGCCTCCCCACCGCAAGAGCTGTGCGCAAAATGAGCCACTAGCCTCCTCTGGGCTGGTCTGCTTGCTCCTGGGCTGTGAGAAGCTTGAAAGAAGAGCCAAGCTGCCTCTTTGCAGACTTCGTGGCCCTCACCGGAGTTTGGGGGAGCCGAGAATTTCTGGATTGGGACAGACAACGGGTCCCTGAACTAAAATTCCAGAGCCCAGGGGCCATTTGTTAAGGGCTCCATTTTTAATTTCCCAGCCCGTTCATTCTCAGGTTGAATCTGGTCTACCTTGGAATGTCTGTTTCTCTCCATTTCCTTAGCTGCCGCCTCCACCTCATGCCTCCCTAAGCGGTGTCCCCCCTCAATCCCACCTCTGGGTCTTCAAACGTGTGATTTCCTGGTGAGAAAGGCCCCGCCCCACCGCGTCATGGGTAGAACTGGCCCCTTCTCCTCCAGAATGCTCAGCCCCCCAACAGGCTGTCCGTGGTCCCCTGCCTCTGTGTCTTGGCCCGTCCTAGCTCTCCTCCCAGCTGGCGGGTGACATGGGACAGTCATCTGCCCCCTCCTGGCCTCAGTTTCTTCATCGGTGGTAACAGCACCTACCCCATACGGTTACCGAGAGGGTGAAACGAGTTAACACACAGCGGCTGGCCCATCGCTCTGGAAGCGTCCCTTGTCGCCGTCTTGGGTAACTTCCACCACCGCTCCTTAAGCCCCAGCTGGGCGGGGTTCCCCGGCTCTTTCGCTCCGGTGGGGTCCGGGATCCCACAGGGCCTGGCACCCAGCAGGCGCACAGTGTGCGCTGAAACGATGACCCTAAACTTTCAGGGTCACCACCAACACTGGTCCCTAACATTGCCGGCATTTCTGCACAAGTCCAGCGGTAGAGGACACCCCCAAAGCCCACAGGAGCCCAGTCATGAGCCCAGGGGGTGCAAGGCCGGAGGGTCTGCGCCCTTCCCGGACCGCACCCCACAGGCACCTCCCCGGATGCCCGGCCGGACTCCGGCCGAGGCTAGACACACGGTCTAGGGCAATCCTGGGCTCGGTCCGAGGGAAACACGGGGCTGGGGCCTCCGCGTCTCCTGGGGAGGGGCTTTGGCAGTGGCTGTGCGGGCGCCGGGGAGAAAGCGGAGTCTGTTCCCTGGCCCCGGGGCCGGGCGAGCGGCAGGGCGCTCCCCGGCTGAGGGCGCTGGTCTCAGCCCTTCCCCCTTCAGGCAAACTTTGTTCCAGCGTTAAGCCAAAACCCACATGGGCGAATTCTGACCTCCGGGGATCCTTACGACCGCTGGGTCCGGCCCCAGAGAGAGAGTGGTGGGGGTCCCGAGGACCCCAGACAGGGGACCCAACCACGTGGTCGGCCAGGCGCTGGCCCCCGCGGCCCGGCTACCAGCCAGGCCAGGCGCGAGCGCCGGGCTGGGGACGGGGACCGGGACCGGCGCGGAAAGTCGGTCTCGAGCGACCGGCGCCCGCCTGCCGCCCGGGGCGCGCGGAGCTCCCGTGCCGGACCCCGCGCCGCCGCGGGGACCCCGCGCCCCGTACAGGTCGGTCCCCGGAGGGCGGCGGCGCGGTGGGGCCTGGAGGCGGCCACCCTCCCGGGGCCCCAGCGGCCCGCTCGGGCGCAGCGGCTGCGGGCGGGGGACGCGGACCCGGCGCGCCCCGCCCCCCCCGTGGCGCCCGTGCGGGGCTCTCGGCGCAGGTGCGCGGCCCCCCCGCCGGCCCGCGGCCGCCCGCACTCACCGTGCCCTCGGACGGCAGGTAGCCGATGTCCTCGATGGCGCAGATGTTGGTGATGTGGACGCTGCGGTCCGCGGCCGGGAGCGTCGAGTACCTCTCGTTGACCCTCATCGCGGCCGCGTGGGCGCCGGGACCGGCGGGCGGCGCGCCCTCCCCGTCCGCGGCCCCGGCGGCCTCTGCAAGCGGACAGGCAGCGTTCGCGGCGCGCCGGCTCGCGGGGGGCCGGGCCTCCCGCTCCGCCCGCCGCCCGCGCCGCCCGGCCCCGGCCCCGGCCCCGGCCCCGCGCTGCGGGGGCGCCCACCCTGGCGCTCCCGCGGGGCCCGCACGCCGGCCGGCCTCCTTTGCCCCCAAGAAAGATAATCCGCGCTGTGCGCCCGCCCGCTTATGGCCGGGGCGGCGGCCACGCGGATCAGATTTTCCGTAGAAATTTAAACACAGGAAGAAAGTATTCCATTCCTGCGGGCCCCTCCAAGTTTTATTTTTATCCGGGGAAAGCGCCCCTTGGTGGCCCGGGTTTCCCGCCAGGGAGGAAAGGTCCAGTAGCCCCTACCTTACAGTTTAGCTGCGGCTCACCTTGCAGGGGAGACACGCTTCTGAGACTGAAGTCAGGAATGCTCTCCCTGCCCCTTCCCGCTCCGCCCGCAGGCTGACTCCGGCCGGCTGTCACTCAGCTCTCACCTCCTCGGGGGAGCCTCCCCTGCTTTCTGCATGCCCGCCCTGTCCGGCTCCCCGGAGCCCCCTAAGGTTGCCCTCAGCCCCCATTTGTGGAATGTTTAGTCCTCTGTGCCCAGGCACGAGCAGAGTCTGGGACACAGTTCATCTCATTTAACCCCACATCCTGGTCCTCCTTTTGCAGAGGGGGCTGGGGATTTCGGAGGCCAAGGAAGTGTGCGCGGGGGGTGGGGGGCGTGGGGAGCTCGTGCAGAGTTGCCTGCCCTCCTTCATGATGCTCTGCTGCCTCCCTGAGGGAGGGACGGTGACTTGGATGGTCTCATCCCAGGACTGGCAGGGCTCGGGCACACAGTTGGCACTCCTCAGGACATTTTTAATCCTCCAACCCTGCAGGAGGGGGACGCAGGTCTCTGGGGGCAGCCACGCTGAGGTTTAGCCCTCGGGGGCCACACTAGCAACCCTGCCCAGTGGGAATGAAGTCTCCCGTTTTTCTGCCCTTCTGCATGCCGTTAGTTCCTCAAGGTGTGTGTGCCAAACGCCACCTCCTCCAAGAAGTCACCCCGGACTGCCCCTCACCCAATCACCCAGGCCCAAGAACCTGCCTGTACCTTGACTACAGCCCTTTCTTACTCTACCTCATTTTCCAGTGGATTCATACACTTGATGCTCAATAATTGCTCGTCCAATGGCCGCTGAGGCACATTCAGGGCCTACAGAAATGATTCTAAAGTATGATTATAAAGCTGCCTTCTAAGGCCATGATGTCATCAGCCTGCTGTGGTTCCAAGAATGCATTCTGGGATCAGACAGGATGGAGTGGGGGAGATGGGATGGGGTTGGGTTCCCGCTCTGGCACTTTCCAGCCCCGTGACCTTGGACGGGGCTCCTTAAGCCTCACAGAGACTCCGTCTTCTCCCGTGAGCATCTAGTGTGTGTGAAGCTGCAGCTCGGTGCCGGGCACAGGGGAGGCTGGGCAGTGGCCACCACTGTTACTACCAACTATCATCTTGTCATTGTCATGACCTTCTTCCCTCCCCCATTGAGACGCAAGTTCATGAATTTCTTGAATTTGGAGAAATGCAAGAAGGTTACTCTATCCTGGGGCTGGCCTTGCCAATGGGAGCTGAGTGGCCCTAAAGGACTCTTTGTCTGCACCTTGGACAGCTAGAGTAGGGTTGGAGAGGTGCGCTAGGCTGCCCAAGGCCAGAAACAGTCCTCCACAGCTTCTGCCACGCCAGGGACACCTTGCCCCTAAAAGTTCAAGTTTTCAGGGCTGGGAAGAATCCACACACACACACACACACACACACACACACACACGCGCGCGCGCGCACGCACACACACACACACACACACACACACACACACGTAGATTAATTTTTTGTGCCGACGCGCGCGCGCGCACACACACACACACACACACACACACACACACACACACGGAGAAGATTATGTAACTTCATTCTCTTATCCGTGTTGGTAAACCACCAAGATTGTGTAACCCGAATGTACCATCTTTCTAAATTTATTTTCAAGTGGCAAAGGGTCTTGCGGAAGTCTACGAGATATAATTTGTGAAGAAAAGAGGAAAAATGTAATTCCTCAATTCTGGGTACGTTGGCATTTCCAAACGTTTGGGCAGTGACACTTGACTGCTGACCCCGGGAGGGCCTGGGGGCTTTGTGCCTGAGTCCTTCTGGGGGCGGCAGGGTGGGGGACAGTCTTTCGGGCTTGGCAGCTCCCCACCTCCTCCGGACACAGCGCCCCCTCTGGCTTTGCCCCCAAAGCTGGGTTTCTGCGCTTGTTTCTGTGCTTCATGCCTTAGCCAGGTTCAAGACATCTGCTTGCCTGTAAAGCATCACTTTCTCTGCCACATGCAGTTGCTTTCCTTGCTTTGTCCCGCTCCCTGCGTCTGCTTCCTCTTGCTCCCTCCCCTCAGCTTCTGAGGTGGACGGTGTGGAAATGCTTCATCAAGGGGAGGGGGAGTGCAGGGTGGTCTCTGCGCAGAGCAGGTGCAAGGACGCGCCAGCTGGGGTCAATTCCGTCCCCCGGGCCACCTATGGCCTGGGCCGCGGGGGCGCGGTTCTTGGGTCTTGGGATTCCAGGGACCAACAAGTAGTAAAAACATTCCCACCAAATCAGGAAGGGGGAATGGGATGCTTCTGGTTGAGATATCTCTTTCACCTCCTGGGTTCCCTGCCTTACACTGTCTCACGGGCCACCATGTTGGGATTCTGTCTCTACTCTGAATCGCTAATTGCTTATCAACAGATCCTCTAGATAAACTGTTGCATTAATTTTGCATTTCCTTCTTTTTGACTCGGTGATTCTCACCGTTAAAAATCCAAAGGGACTGATTTCACCAGAAGGATGAATTCCCCGCTCATGAATTAGTAAACACCGGTCTCATTAGTTTAAGTGGCACCTTTTATTATGGGAAGTTCTGGGCCTCACGGCTCACCCTTTCCTGCCACCGTGTTGCCTTTTCGTGTCATTGTGATGTCACCCACCATTAGGCACTCTCGTCTCTGCTGACATTTTAATAGTCACCAGGAGTGCAAGCACAGAGTGACAAGGGACACAGGAGAGGAGGCCGAGCCTGCCACCGGGTGAATGCCTCCTTTGTAAGTGGCTCAGGAGGGGGCCCTTGCCAGTGGTGTTTTCTTTGCAACGCCAGTTTCATCTCCTTGGCATTGTGCAGGAGAGAGAAAGAACTGTGCACGAGAAAGAGAGAACGTCTCGCACTCTTCCTGCTTAGTGGCACCGGTCTGAGCCTCGCCAGGAGAGCAAATCAAGCTTTACACAGAGAGAAGAAAGAGGCCATGGCGAGCCCGGGGCAGGGATTATTCCCGCAAGGCTCTCTCTGATATGGCGCTCTCGGCGGCCGGCGGCGGGGCTTCTCACCTCGGCTCTGTCGACATCTGGCGCTGGATCGGGATTTGTCCTGGGGCCCTCCCGCGCCCTGTGAGATGCTCAGCAGCCTCCCTGACTTCCTCCCACTAGAGGCCGGTAGCACCATCTCCCTCCCGGCGCGACAACCAAACACATCACCAGACACTGTTAGGTGTCCCCTGGGGGCAAAACCCCTCCCTGTTGAGGGCCCTGTTCCCAGGCTGCAAGGAAGACCCAGGAGGCTGATCTTACCACCCCCGTTTCTCTGATGGGAATGGAGGCCTGGAGAGGTACTTGGCTTTTTATTAGAGACACACGAGGTGGGAGCTATGACTTGTTTTTACAAAATACACAGACGCGCCCCCAGGGCTGCTCTCAGTTGGTGGAGGGGCTGGCACAGCCCAGGGCCACACCAGGCTGCTCTGTCCCGCGTTCTGGCCACCCCTGCATGGGGCAGCCTTCTCCCCAGGACAGATCTCTGCACTCAGAGGTGCTAAATAAATGCCATTGACTCACGGGCAGCCTGGGTGGGGAGAGGAGCGTGGAAGAAGTGAGCAGCTCATGACTCAGGGCTGTTATGAGAGCCGGGGGCCACCCGTCCCCCGCTGGCTCTGCGCCCCCTTCGAGTATCTGGTGGGCAGTCCCTGTAGGAAAGAAACGAACACCCCACAGGTATATGACCTAACATGCTAAGATCGACTCAGGGTGTCATTGGCCAGAGGGAAGATGTGCCTGTCTGAGATGCGGTGGGTGGGAGACTGGACCCCTGTCGTTTCCTTCCTTCGAATGATATCAGAACTCTTAGCAGAAGCTGGCAAGCTGCAGCTGGATGGGAGACTCCCTGGGCACGGAAACTGCCAGCCCAGAGTTCTGGCATGTAGCCAAAGCATGAAGCACTGTCTGGGGGACTTCCCCCACCCACACAGAATCCATGGGTGTTGTTTCCATCTGAGGGTTTTCAGATGTTTTATGTGTTTTGTTAACCCAAGGCCCGCCTTCTGAGAATTCCTAGGAACTCTAAAAACATGCCCAGGGTAAGTTAGAACCCAGCCCGTCACCTCCTCCTGGAAGCCCTTCTGGCCTGAGTCAGTTGGCGTTACTCATCCCTGTTCTGCTGGCCCCGTCCAGGCTCTCAGGCCCATTTCTGCCCCATCTTCCTCACGTCTCCTACTTTATTTCTCCACTCTTAACCGCCGCCCCCCGTCCCACCCTTGGCACGATATAGATTCCCCTGTTTATGTTTATTTATTTAACAAGCAGTGGGGCAGTGTTTACTACAAGCCAGCACCATGCTAAGCTCTCTACAAATATTAACTCGAATTCTTATAGGGATCACAACCATTTGCGAGTGGATTCACACAGAGGTCACCCCTCCACCCCCGGCCAGGGTCCTTTCTTTGGAGGTTTGGGAAGTCCAGACTGAGTCTCCAATGGCTGCCCCCTCCTCCCCAGCGACCCTACAGGAATCACGATATTAATTCCCATGATGACGGACACTTGGGCGCCAGAAATCCTACCCACCGGGGAAGGGGTGCAGGATGCAGCCGAGACAGCCTCTGGACCACCCTGCCGAGCAGAGGGTGGAGACCCGGATCACAGCCTGCTGGCTGCCCGCTTCTCAAAATGGAAGCCCTGCCCAGGGGTCTAACGCTTCTTCTTGGGTCTTGAAAGAATAGCAGAGCTTCAGCCTGCCTTGCTCTGAGTAGTAGCAATTCCCTTCCATCAGCACCCCCCGAGAGAACAAAGGACTTCCAAGTCCCACGCACAGATCCCCTTCACCGGGGCTCACACCACACCGGGCAGAGCCTTCCAGATCATGGAGCTTCTGAGAGATAAGAGCCAGGTGCTCCAGGCTGAAGGTAGCATGAGGCCCCCAGGCTGCGGAGCTGGGATGGAGCGCGGCCCACGCCCTTGAAATGTGTGAACAGGAGCAACCGCTCTCACCCGCACAGCCCAACCGCCCGCATCCTCCCCGTGCACGCATGCGTGTGTTTTGCAGTGCGTCACGTGTGCGTTATTGGTGTCCTGGGGTCAGTGGCCACACACAACCCTTAATTTCCCTAAAGACCCATCTCGCGGGAGGCTGGACCCTGATGTCACAGCCTAGGTCGGTGACCCGGGTCTCCCTCCAGAGCTGATCCACTTGGACCACTCTGTGTGACCTCACGCAGCTTCCCCAAAGATCAAGCAAAACCAGAAATCCTTGGACAGAGGACCAGGCTTAGGTATCTTTATGGGAAGACCCTGATGCTTGCCTGTGAGACCCCAGGGCTGGAATAAAAGATCTTCTGGGTTTTTGTGAGGCCACGAATGGCCTTTCCCTGGAAACCTTGCTGTTCGTGGGGTTGTGCCTTCATGTGTGTATGATTCAGTGCAGAGCTTCTGTTTTGTGTCAGGCCTCTGCTAGGTCCTGGGTGTCCGTCGTGCAGCCAAGCTGCTCGGCTGCAAGCTTCCCTCGGGTACAAGCTCACTGCATCCTGTGTTCTGGGGCCCGCCTGGCTGGACACCCAGCACAAAGCAATGACCCAATGTTTAGGGGAGGCGTGAATGAGCTGATGAACCAGAAGCCTCACCAACAAGGCACTGGCTCTCCCTGCCCCGGTGCTGGGGGTCAGAAGTACGAACCTCCTCCAGGTTTGGGACCTTGGACCTCACCCTCCAATGGAGCTTTCTGGTGTACTAAAGGGGTGGGTTCTTGGCCCCTATGGAACAGCACTGTCCAATAGGAATGTGATGTGAGCCACAGGTAATTTGCGATGCTGAAATAGCCACATTACAAGAATAAAAATCATCAAGGGAAATTGATAAAGTATTTTATGTAGCTTATGCTATAAAATGGTATCTTTTCAACACGTGATCAATTAAAAAATTATCAATGAGCTAGTTGACATTCTTTTTGCCCTATAACAATTTGAAATCTAATGTGTATTTTATATGTACACAGCCCGTCCATCTTAATTCAGACAAGCCCTATTTCAAGGATCAGATCTACCTGTGGTCAGGGGCGAGGTACTGAACAGGTTAGCTACAGAGCCTTTTCTTATTATGTAGGAAAACTATATTGGATGGCTTTTATTTTCTGCTTTACATTTCTCTGTGTCTTCTAAGATTTCTGCAGTGAACACAAATTAGTTTTATCACCAGGAAAAGGGAAACTATTATTAAAAACTCTGACATACCATAGAACCTGCAGGGTTACATGGTACCCTTTTTACTGTTTGAGGGAAAATGGCCAGTTTATCAGATTTTTATCTGTACAGCACCAATTTAGAGAAAACCACCTTTCTTTAGGGCCAATTGGAGACACGTTCCTAAAATATTTTGACAAAGTTTAGTCTTTAATTACAAAGCTTATATGATTACACAGCTGGTCACAGAGGCTTCTGAGTGGAGGAGGTGAGAGAGCTCTCTATTTGGAGACCCAGAGGGCGGCCACCTGGTCCACCTGAGGGCATCCTCCAAGGGTCCCCGTGCTAAGTGTTAGGTTCAGCAAACGTGGGCTGTCTGCCCCACCATGGAGCACGGGAGCAGATGCTGCCTGAGATGCCAGTCCAATGCATGGGGTGGGGCATCTTACCCAGCTGCCTGCCTGGAGGACTCTTGGCCCCCGGCTCTTCTGATAGCACTGCCTGGGCTGGTGGTGGGGGTCATTCATTCACTCACCCATGATTTACCCACTCATTCGTTCACTCATTCGTTCACTCACTTATTCACTCACACATTCATTCACTCACCCATCATTCATTCATTCATCCATGACTTACCCAGTCACTCACTCATTCATTCACTTATTCATTCACTCACACATTCATTCATTCATTCACTCACCCATCATTCATTCACTCACCCATGATTTACCCACTCAGTCATTCACTCATTCATTCATTCACTTATTCATTCACTCACACATTCATTCATTCATTCACTCATCCACTCAGTCTCTTGTTACCTCCCCCGACACCCTGTCCATCCATCTCTGATTTTCTCTGCAGATTTCACCCCACCCCTCATCCACTGCATAATTCCCTCCATTGTCTCGTTTCTTGTCTGCCCCCCGCCTCCCTTGGCTAGAATGTCAGCTCCAGGCTATTTTGTCATGATTCATTCAGTGACTCCAGATTTCCGTGCCTGAAAATGACACCAGAAGTAAGCCGCCGAGATGAGGACAAAGGTACAGAACTGAGCCAATGATTCAGTGAGTTTGGGCCCCAGAGCATTTTCCCTTAAGAGGTAGAATGTGGGGAGAGGTGGAGAGGGTGAGAGGGAGAGTAGCCTCTGCGCGCCAGGACGGCGTCTGACTTTGAGAATGCATTAATAACCCACAAGGAATTAACTCAGGCCCTTCCATTCCTTTGCTTATGGAGACAAAACCCCAAAGTGCGTGTCCTGTAGAGTTAGTAAGTACACACACACACACACACACACACACACACACACAGACCACCTGATTCCTAAAGGGTTAAAAATGGGCCCGAAGTATATGACCTCCTCGCTCACGCTTACACAATTTGTGGTCCTGGAATCCGCCCAGAAGCTCACCCCCCACCACAGCCCAGGTCCTCCGCAATCTGTGATCCTGCAGACGTTGGAGGGCCCAGGGCCGCCCCCTTTGTGGTGCCCGCACCCCTGCACCAAACACCATCACTTCCAAAAGCCGTGCCTGAGAGTCACCTTCCCTGCTTCTTGGGTGAGAATTATTACGTCTGGAATCAGGCTTTCTGGAAAACCAAATGTCTTTTTTTTTTTTTTTTTTTTTCCTGCCCCTTCCATCCATCCCTACGGGGCAAGAGAATCCCACGGAGGAGAAATTTTCAATTAATTCATGTTTTATTCTACAACTCGATTCTCAGGGCAAGCGCCTGGAGATCTTCGCAACCATCCCCCCCTCCTTCCTGCTTTCCAGCCCATTCGGCAAGAGGCTGACCTCTGGCCGCAGGCCCAGACCCCTCACCTCCCTGTAGAACTCACTCCCGCTCCTTCCAGCCCCTTTCGGAAGAGAAAGCGCATCCTGTCCTTTGTCAGGGAGGATGTCGGTGCCCCCAGTACCTTCCAAAAGGAAAACAAGGGGGAAACGTGGTGCGTAAGGCAAAGCGTGTCGAGGAGGATGCTCTGCTCTCCGGGGGGACCGAACCCGCCTGGCCCTCCAGCCTGAGAAAGCACACGGGCACATCTCTGTGGGCCGCGGCCCCGGCGTGGATCTGGACGGGCCTCTGCGGCGCCAATGACGTTTGGGAACAGCTGGCAAGGGAGGGGCCAGGTGGCAGGGAGCCTTCCTTCTCCCGGCACGGCATGGCCTGTTGACTTTGGGGACCCCAGCAGGGGACTGTTTTTCCTTGAATGAGGGCCGGGATCCCCTCTCCATGGCCAGACACTTGTTAATGGCTTCACAGGAGTTAACTTTCTCCCTGGGGTTCCTGCTCAGGTCTCGCCTTTCCTGTCCCCCCCACCCCGCTTTGCTTTGAAGCAGCACTTGTTACGCGACTGTTTACTTTCTCTCTGTGCCAGGAAAGCAGGGCCCTTGTCTGTCTCTCTCGGCTGTATTCTCAGCACCTAGCAAAGCACACAGCAGGTTGCAAAAATATTAGGTTGGCCAAAAAGTTCATTCGCGTTTTTCCATACGTTCATTCGCGTTTTTCCGAAACGTATGGAAAAACGCGAATGAACTTTTTGGCCACCCTAATGTTTATCGAAAGCACGAATGAGTGAATAACGTGTGCTTCGCCAGTGTCTGCGGACTCCAGCACCACGCAGAGCAAGCACTGTTACGAGGGGACAATTTTCATCTGACTCAGCCAACCCCTGAGCTGCCTCTTGGCCAAAGGACGTGTGGAATCTTCACCAACGGGTTCTCCCAGGAGCCCGGAGCGGGGAGCTAACGTCTTAACATTTTCAGGCCGCTGGGGCCGCTGGGGAGAGTCCTGGGGCCACTGGTCCAGCCGCCACAGGAGCCCAGTGACCAGCCCTCATCAGACCTCTGAGCTGCAGGGGGCAGCGAGCAGGGCTGGGCTCTCCAGGCAGCTGGGTCCCCCCCACCCCGCCACTGGGTAATCAGATGTTTACTAAGGTCCTGCTGTGCGCAGCCACAGAGCTGTGAGCCCCAGACACAAACGGAGAGACAGACCTGCCCGCACGGCGCTTACATTGCCGGGGAAAGCCAGAAAACCCGGGGAGAGGCCTGAGAAGGAAAGATCACGGTAGGTTCTGGAAGGTTCTCCAGAGCGAGTGGTTCTCAGCCGAGCCCTCAAGGGTGACCGGGAACCAGGAGGATGAAGAGGAGGGGACAGCTGCTCCAGGCAGGGGAAGGGCCTGCAGGCGAGGGCGCCGGGGGTCTGGTAGGGGACACGGTAGGGTCTGGAGGGGAGGGCAGTGGGAAAGGGCGAGCGACTGCCCATTCATCCATCAGATAGTTTCCCCAGTAGCGCTGCCGCCCCGTCCCTGTGAAGTTACAAGGTTGCCGGCGCAGGGTAGAGGGGAGGGGGACGCCCCCAGAGAGTGGGTGGGTGATTTCTCATGGGCGACCACAGTGGCCTCTCCGTGAAAGGGACATTCACAGCCACTCAGGAGAGAGAGACCTCGGGAAGACTGACAACCAGACTGTTTCTATGCAAATGAAAGGATTTCTAAGGATGTGCTCTGGTGCTTCCTTTTCAAGAGCAAGGGCTCCCCTGCAGGGGGGAGTTGAGGGGGGCAGGAGAAGGGAGCAACCCGGGCTGAGCCGGTATGGGGGTGTTGGCACCTCCTCCCTCTGGACCGTGGTGAGGCTGTGCCTCGGGGGCCCCTTCACCCAGCAACCACGGCGGAGTGGAGCGTCACGATGACGGGCTGGCTGCATCCCTGCACCCGGAAGTAATTAAAATTCCACGGGACAGCAGACGCCTCTGCTGTGCCATTACCAGGTGAAGGCCAAAGTCAGGCTGCCTCTGCACATCCACCCACGCCGAATCCCCAGCGAGAGCAAGGTGTCCCGTGCGGCGGCCCTGACACACAGCCCGTGCTCACAAATGCTCCCGGAAGGGATTGTCCCGGAGGACGCTTAAAAGTGTTGAGCTGTCTATCAACGCGGCATAGGCTTCTTCTCTCCAGGGACCTGCGAGCCCGCAGGGTGACCTTGGACAAATTAGGGATGCTCTGGCGCAGGACCCGGCATCATGAGAGAACCCGGCCCTGGAGAGTCCAGGGAGGAACGTTCCAGGTGGAGGCTGCGGCCAGGCGGGGCCCTGAGCTGGGCTGAGCGTTGAGTGAGGGGCAAGAGCAGGGAGGCTGCCGAGGCTGGTGGTGGACCTGGGCAGAGCAGAGGTGGGGTGGTCGGGCCGCAGGGTCTCGGCCCCTCTGGGTGGGGGAGGGGCGCAGGAGTAGAGAGATGCGGTCCGAGCTCTTTGGCTCAGCAGATGGAAGGGTTGTGCCAGGGTCTGGCAGAGTGTGGGGGCCCAGGATGTGCATTTTAGCCAAGGACCCCGGAGCCTCTGATCTGGCCCCACCCCCTCGACCATGTGCAAGGCCTCCTGTGATGACGGCTGAACCCAGGAGATCTCAAGCCCTGTGATGGAGGCTGCACTGCCTCTGAGGGTGGCTGACTGCCCCTGGGGCAGCTCTGAGGGAACCTGCTCCGAAAAGCCAGCCCTGCTTCCAGGCTTGGGCCACCTGCAGAATTACTCCATCACGAGAACAATATCCAAAACTTAGGGTCAGCCGTGCAGCAAAGCTCCCTGTATCTCCTCCTTGCTCGGACAAGCAGCCACAGTTTGCTCCACTCCCTGTCCCCGGTAATGCCACGAATCAACTCTCAACCGTCTATTTTCAAAATCCTTTGTTCTGGAACATGGACAGATGCAAGCTAAGTGAGGACTCAGTGTTGGCAGCCTAGTGTGTGAGTGCAGGGCTCTGCAGAGGCCCTCCTGGGTCGCATCCCCCTCCATCCTTAACTCCTGTTCTCCTGGAACTTCGCCAAATGTCTATATTGCGGCCCTAAGCTCTTCATTGACTGAGACAGCAAATCTCATGAGAACAGGCAAACTACTGATCTAATTCATACTAAGGTGTAAATGACTTTTTTCTCCCACGTACTTTTAATAGGTGAACAGGGCAACGAGTATCAAGTCCACGGACATCTGGGGATGGGGGAAGTGGAGAGAGGGAAAAAACTTCCCAGGCAAAGGGAAAGGGGAGAAGGAAGAGGTTTGGGAGAAGGGGGGCAGGGAAAACCTTCATTTCCTGTTGGTCTGGCCTGGACTGACCCAGCCCTTCACTGCCTGCTGACTTGACTTTGGAGGCCAGCACAACCAGGGAGGGGCCAGCATCTGTCTGATCCCTGAGGGCAATTTTAAAGCTCACTTCAGTCCAAGCCTTCCATCTGAAAAATCTCTCCAGAGCACAAGGAGAACCAAGAACAGAGGAGAAAAAGTTGTGAAGCCCACAACAAAGGGTGCATGGGGGACTGAGAAACCTGTTTCTCAGATAATCTTCTGGCCTTGGAGAAGTGTTCCTTCTTGTCTGCTGGGCTGAGGCCAGAGAACCAGCCCTGGGGGGCGGGGGGTGAAGGAGACACGTGGTGCTCTTCTCGACAGATGGACAGGTGGACAGATGGACGGATGGACAGACAGATGGACGGATGGTGCCCGAGAGGTGGCCATGATTCTGCTCCTTGGGCACAGGCTGTGAGACCCCTACCCTGGCCCCAATCTACCCTGCAGGCTGGGGGTCCAGCCACCCCAGCATGATCTCGGGAGCAGGAAGGGCTCTGCCTGGCACTTCATAAGCCTCCTTCCCTCAACAAGCCATAAATCTGCCACATAGCCATTGTGGGAAGAGCCTCCGTGCGCTTGGAAAGTGCCCCCCACCTGTACGCGCCAATCCGCTTCCAAAGCGTGAAGACTTCTAGTAGAGAAGAAAGAGGAAGGAAGAAAAGAGGGGAAGAAAAAAAGAACTAAACAGGAGAATGAGGGAAATCAAGAGAGACCAAGATTTCCTGGAAACGTAAAGACCTGTATCTCAGAGAAGAGGGATGGGGAAGCCCCAAGGTCAGAGTCAGGACCTCCCCCCGCCCGTGTCATACTGAAAATAGTTATTGGTGGTGGCTTGACTTTGATTCATCAAAAATTTACCCAAATATCATATAATATTGCTTATATGTGGAATCTAGAAAAATGATACAGATGAATTTATTTGCAAAGCAGAAGTAGAGACACAGACGTAGAGAACAGATGTATAGGTATCGGGGGGAAAGGGGGATTGGGATGTATTGGAAGATGGGGATTGACATATATACACTATTGATACTATGCAGAAAATAGGTAACTAATGAGAACCTGCTGTACAGCACAGGGAACTCTACTTAGTGCTCTGTGGGTGACCTAAATGGGAAGGAAATCCAAAAAAGAGGGGATACATGTATACATATAGCTGATTCACTTTTCTACGGTTAGTTACAGTAGAAACTAACACAATATTGTAAAGCAACTGTACTCCAATAAAAATTAATAAAAAAAATAACCTCTCTCTCTAAAAAAAAAAAGTTACCAAAAGAGGGGCGGGGGGGAAAAGACTTGTTATGACCAGGTCATGTTTCTCCAGAACCAAGGGGGTTGTGAAGTGCAGGGTGGGTGGGGTACGGAAGGCCCGATTTTCATCATCACATGTAATGAGACACCAAAAAAAAACAGTGGGCGAGACACTTGGGGACGGCTTGGCTTCCCAGGAAAGGGTACTAATACCAGGTGGTGTGGTAAGACTTGCATTAGCATAAATTTAATCTTATCCTTAAGAAAGATTGGGGGCCTTCCCCTGGTGGCGCAGTGGTTAAGAATCTGCCTGCCAATGCGGGGGACACGGGTTCGAGCCCTGGTCCGGGAAGATCCCCCATGCCGCGGAGCAAATAAGCCTGTGCGCCACAACTACTGAGCCTGTGCTCTACAGCCCGCGAGCCACAACTACGGAGCCCGCGTGCCACAACTACCGAAGCCCGGGTGCCTAGAGCCCACGCTCCGCAGCAAGAGGAGCCACCGCAGTGAGAAGAACTCGCACCACAACCAAGAGCAGCCCCCGCTCGCCGCAACTAGAGAAAGTCCGTGTGCAGCAATGAAGACCCAATGTAGCCAAAAATAAATAAATAAATTTATTTAAAAAAAAAAAAAAAAGAAAGAAAGAAAGGAGGGAATCGCTCAGCTAAAATACCTGCTCGTGCTGCCAAGGCCACTGGTCAGCAGACCAGACCAGGGTGGAACTTGCTGGGATTCGAGGGGCTGAATGCTCCTGCCCCCTCCCCACCTGCTCCCCACCTTCCCCTCCCAGCCCCCCGCTCCAACAAACATATAGTACCAGGCACGCTTGGGCCTATGGCAGTTTCCATCCCAGGGAAGTTCAGTGTCTTGACTAATGTTTGTGTCGGGCTTCACAATCTGAGATTTTCAACTGCTCCCAGGGGCTCAGAGGGCAGCTAAGTTTGGGACCCACCTAGTCTCAGGGGGACAGACACGCACTCTGGTGGTCGTGGTGCCCTGGTGCCGTGGGACCAGTAACCCTTTACGGAGACAGGCATGGAGTCCACGGAAGCCCCGTGGAGGGAGTGCTGAACAAAGCTCCAGAGGGAGGGCGGCTTCTGGACCCTTTGCCCGCCTCGCTCCAGCCCGATCCCTTCAGAACCCGCAGCGCCAGTGCACATTTGTTCCCAGGGTTCTGCCTTTGCTTACAAGATTCAGCTCACTGGGCGAGTGTCTTTAGGGTCTTCTGGAAGATGGGTCCCCTGGGGAAGGCTTCCTGGAGCACATACCCATCCTTTGCAGGTGTTTGTAAATATCTATCAGGGGTGTGGCACCTCCACACAGCAAAAGGCTCTGGTCCTGATTCTGCCCCTGTATTCAGGGCTCACAGCATCTTCTTAATTAAAAAAAAAGTCACATCTCTCTTCTCAAAGTACCCTTGGCTGCATTCCCTAAGACTCATCCTCACACAAAGTCTACGAAATACACGGCACAGGTGTCATTAGATCCATTTTGCAGATGAGGAAACTAAGGCCTCAGCAGATCCAGTGGCTTACTCAGGATCATGCATTTGGAAGCAGCAGAGGTAGAGGACCCTCCCCTGACCACCTGAGCCCAAGAGCATGCTTTTCCGCCGTTGCCTGAGAAGTTCTGACTCTCAAGGCCACGCTCTGTGTGTACACCCCTCTAAGGCATAAAAGGGTCTGCAGGAGGTAGCAGCTGGTAAGATGCATAACGGGAGCTCTGCTTCTGGTCACAAGAGTGTCAGAGTAATCTTTCTGCCAAGGACAACTGTCGAAGCTGTATAAAAACAACCCCCCCCCAAAAAACACTCCTAGGTATTGGAAGAAATTGGAGGATAACTGAGGCAGACAGGACTCAAAGGCTAAGACCCCAGAGAGAAGGGAACCATGGAGAAACGGGCTCAACATTCTGTTCACTTTATTCCCAAACTGCTCATGTACAAGGCTGAGCAGCTGAGAAATAAGGCAGAAAGTGACAGCTAAAAGCATACAAAGGCAATCAGAGATTTGGGCAGTCTCTTGATTCTGGGGAAGCAACAACTGGAGTTCAGGGCCCACCAAGAAAGGGGTGGGTCCTGGTAAACTGTCCAACTTTCAGATGAGAACCCTGAAAGGCTATGTTCCTGAAGGAGACCATCCTTCCCCAAATTTTGAAGTCCAGCCTCAAATCACATCCAACCCTGATAGAAACAAGCTGACCTGTCTGTATTCTGCCCACCAAAGAACGTAAAATCCTCTCCGGAAGAAGCAAACATCAATGTCCAAGATTCAATGAAACACTACCACAAGTGCCAGGAAGCAGGCTCAAATCATTAAAAATCAAGCAACACAAATAAACAAAGGAGTCAGAAGCAATACTTGAAAAGAGTTCGACCAAGAATTTTCCACAACTGCTGACAGATACCAGGCCACATTTAATTATGGATGTGAGAAGCTCTATCAACGTCAAGTGGAGACATACAAAGAAAACCACATGTAGCTACAAGTGTACCTTGTTTTATCGTGCTTCGCTTTATCATGCTTTGCATACATAGCATTTTTTACAAATTGAAGGTTTGGGGCAATGCTGCATTGGGCAAGTCTCTCAGCCCCACTTCCCAACAGCCTTTGCTCACTTTGTGTCTCTGTGTCACATTTCGGTAATTCTTACAACATTTCAAGCTTTTTCATTATTCTTACATTTGGTATGGTGATCTGTGATCAGTGACTCTGATGGTACTATTGCAAAAAGATTACAACTCGCTGAAGGCTCAGATAATGATTAGCATTTTTTAGCAGTAAAGTATTTTAAAATTATGTACATTGGTTTGTTTTTTTTTTGTACATTGGTTTTTTTTAGACATAATACTCTTTCACACTAAAAGACTACAGTATAGTATAAACACAATTTTTATATGCACTGGGAAACCAAAAAATTCATGTGACTCACTTTATTGTGATATTTACTTTATTGCAGTGGTTTGGAATCAAACCTATAACATCTCTGAGGTATGCCTGCACATAATAGTGACACTGGTGAAAACAAAGGACAAGGAAAAAAGAGCTTAAAAGCAGACAGAGGAAAAAAGACACCATTTTCAAAAGATCAATAATAAGGTTAATGGCTAACACTTCCACAGAAACAATGGAAGCCAAAGACAATAGAATGGCATATTTAAATTCCTGAAAGAAAACAACAGCCAACTTAGGTTCTATATTCTAAGTATTTTTCAAGAATGAAGGTGGACTGTAAATATATGAAAGATTTAAATGGAAAAGTAAACTTGCTCATGATGCCATGGAAACTCAAAGAAAAAATATTCTTAAAATGTTACTATGGGTATTTTCTTTCTATGTGTACAGACTGGATTTAATGTTGCTCTGGGGGTCTTAAAAGCTGAACTAAATAAAAATTTGTGAAATAAGTTTAAAAAAAAACAATGAAGGTGGAATAAAGATGTCTTCTGATGAACAAAAACTAAAAGAACTCATTGCTGACAGGTCTGCTTGGAAAGAAATACTAAAGGGAGTTTTTCAGACAGAAGGGAAATAATCCCTAATGCAGGTAGAAAGGAATGAATATCACGGGAAAGGGAAAATCTGATGAATATTGATTGTTTAAAATGGCAATAATAGTGTCTTGCGGGGATTGAAATATAGATAGAATGAACACCTGACAAAAATAAGACAAAAGGTAAGGGGGTGAATGAAGTGAAAGGCATTTAAAGTTCTACATAGTCCAAAAGTGAATGGTAAAAGCACTATTATAAGACGGACTCAAAAAGCTAGGATGTATTTGATAAATACATTGTAACCACCAGGGGAAGAATAAAAGGATGTATAACCAGACAATAGAATAGAAATTGGAATTTAAAAATGATTTGATTAATAAAAAAGAAGGAGGTAAAAATGTACCCCCCAAAACCCAAATGGGACAAATGTGAAACAAAGAGTAGATGGTGGGTGTAAACTCAGATATATGTCAACAATTACATTAAGTATAAATGGGCTAACTCCTCCAATTAAGTGGCAAAATTATCAGATTAGATTTCACAAAGAAAGAAAACTACAGGCCAATATCACTGATGAACATAGATGCAAAAATCCTCAACAAAATACTAGCAAACAGAATCCAACAGCACATTAAAAGGATCATACACCATGATCAAGTGGGGTTTATTCCAGGAATGCAAGGATTCTTCCATATATGCAAATCAATCAACGGGATACACCATATCAACAAACTGAAGGAGAAAAACCATATGATCATCTCAATAGATGCAGAGAAAGCTTTTGACAAAATTCAACACCCATTTATGATAAAAACCCTGCAGAAAGTAGGCATAGAGAGAA
>NC_041231.1:1027629-1034670 GCF_002837175.3 Physeter macrocephalus | reverse complement strand
GCAAATGTAGAGAATGGACTTGAGGATATGGGGAGGGGGAAGGGTAAGCTGGGCTGAAGTGAGAGAGTGGCATGGACATATATACACTACCAAATATAAAATAGATAGCTAGTGGGAAGCAGCCGCATAGCACAGGGAGATCAGCTCGGTGCTTTGTGACCACCTAGAGGGGTGGGATAGGGAGGGTGGGAGGGAGGCAGATGCAAGAGGGAAGCGATATGGGGACATGTGTATATGTATAACTGATTCACTTTGTTGTAAAGCAGAAACTAACACACCACTGTAAATCAATTATACTCCAATAAAGGTGTTAAAAAATAAAAAAACTTTAACTCTGTACTATTTACAGAAGATGCACTTTAATATAAAGAACCAGAATGATTAGATGTTGAAGGGTGGAAGAAATATATACCATGCAAACACAATCAGAAGGAAAGTTGGTGTAGCTATACTAATATCAGATAAGGTAGGTTTCAAGGTAAGAAATTTTCCTAGAGATAAAAAGTGATGTCTTAGATCAATTCAGCAGAAAGACATAACAATTCTAAAATATGTTTACCTCAAAGTACATAAAACAAAAACTGACAGAATTAAAATAAAAAATAAATCCTCAATCATAATTGTGTGTTTAACTGTGAAAATTTAACTTTCAGAGAATGGTAGGATTGTAGACAAAAATATCAACTAAAACTACAGAATACAGATTCTTTTCAAGCACGTGCAAACCATTTGCTGCAATGGCCCACGTCGGGCCATAAAGCCAATCTTAACATATTTTGAAGGACTGAACTGTTATTTTCTGATGACAGGGGAAATAAACAGAAACCAATAACAAAATGACAATCCCCAAATGTTTGGAAATTAAGTGATACTCTTCTGAATAATCTATAGACCAAAGAAGAAATCACTTTGACAATGTGAAGATAGTTTGAGCTGGATACAATGAAGATATGATATCCCATACCATATTATCATATGTAGCTAAATCTGTGCTTGAAGATTGTATAGCCCTAAAAGCACACGTAATCGAAACGAAGAAAGGCTGATATCAATGATCTAAGTGTGCATATCAAGAAGCTAGGAAAAACCAGCACATCAAACTCAAAGCAGAAGGAAGCACATAATAAAGATGAGAGTAGACATCACTGGTTTAGAAAACAAATGCATCATGGAGAAATTAGCAAACCTAAAAGTTAGTTCTTTGAAAAGACTGCTAATATCGATAAACCTCTATCAAGTCTCAGGCCTGCCCCTAACAAGAGGAGACTGAATGCCATATATCTAATACTGAAGTTATAAATCAAGCTAACAAACTATTAAATAAAATATTTTCACTCCTCCTACTTTGAGAAATATACTTTTGCACAACAGAGAAGGTAAGGTCCACATCTAGAAGTGGCAAAGTCCTCAGAGATCTGTGCTGGAAGATGGGGTGTTGGGGAGATGATGCCTTCCCCCCAGTCTTGTCACCCCGGCACCATCTCATACCATGAGGATCCTGCACATCCACGCTCTGACCACAACTCCGCAGACAGCTGCCCTCAGCCACCCAAGGGGCCTGCACAGCAAGCCCATGCTCTGCCTTTGAGAGGGCAGTCTAAGGAAGGGGCCCATGCAGGCTCTGGAATTGCGCTGGGGGCCATTTGGGTAGGATCTTTGGAGCCTGAGTGTCCAAGCATGGTATCAGAAGCAGGTGTGGGCTCAGGGTGGGCAGTGATTTCACCCCATGGGGAGGGGTGAAAAGGAGGAGATACAGAGCAAGGCACATGCAGAAGTGGGTTCTGAGCAGGGCCCCTCTTGGCGGGGATAAAGAGAAGGAAGTCCATGATCACTAACAGAAACGAGAAGGCAGATATCACTACAGCTCCCACAGACATAGAGAGATAGCACGAGGGCATCATGAATAACTTTACACAAATACATTGGAAAAGTTACACGAAATGGACAGTATTCCAGAAAAACACAACTTCTTAAAGTTTTCCTATGAAGAGATAACCCCAATAGTCCTATATCTATAAAATAAATTTGATTTAAATCCTTTTCACAAAGAGAATTCTAGGTCCATATGGCTCCACTGGTGAAATTTTCTAAATATTTCAGGAAGAAATAACACCAAGGTCTCACAAACTCTTCCAGGAATAAAGAGGGACTACTTCTCAATACACTTTAACCAAGAAAGGACATTACAAGGCACAATATCCCTCTTAAACATATATGCAAAAACCCTAAACAAAGAGATTCCATTAACAAGGGTAATATATTATGACCAAATTGAATTTATTTCAGAAATGTAAGGTTGGTGTAATATTTAAGAATTAACAAAGTAAAGAAAAAGACAAGCGATCATCTCCCTAGGTGCTGAAAAAGCATTTGGTAAAATTTAACACCTGTTTATGATAAACACTCCTAGCAAACTAAGGATAAATGTCTAAACCTGCAAGAAATAGCAACTAAATAGTGAAATATTGAAAGCTTCGACTCAAGGTTGGAATTAAAACATGTCTGCCATCTCCACTTCTATTCATTGTTGCCCTGGAGGTCTTAGGAATGCAATAAGGCAAGAAAAATAAACACGAAGCTATGGACTGGAAAGGAAGAAACAAAACTGGCATTATCCACAGACAACATAATTCTGAATGGAGAATCCCAGGAGTACCTACAGATAAATCATTAGAATTAATAAATGAATTAGGCAAGGTCATTGAATATAAGATTAACATTTAAAAGTTAATTATTCTTCTGTATTCCAGGAACCAACAAAATCTGAAAAACTTATGCCTTTTAAAATAGCATCTGGGGGCTTCTGGTGGCGCAGTGGTTAAGAATCCGCCTGCCAATGCAGGGGACATGGGTTCGAGCCCTGGTCCGGGAAGATCCCACATGCTGTGGAGCAGCCAAGCCCGTGTGCCACAACTACTGAGCCTGCGCTCTAAAGCCCACGAGCCACAACTACTGAGCCCAAGTGCAGCAACTACTGAAGCCCACGTGCCGCAACTACTGAAGCCCGTGCGCTTAGAGCCTGTGCTCTGCAACAAGAGAAGCCACCACAATGAGAGGCCCGCACACCGGAACAAAGAGTAGCCCCCGCCCTCTGCAACTAGAGAGAACCTGTGCACAGCAACAAAGGCCCAACGCAGCCCCAAATAAATAAATTTATATTAAAAAATAGCATTAAAAATGTGAAGTAGCTGAGAACAAACAAAAAAATATGCATGACTTCAACAAAGGAAACCAGGAAATCCATTCTGTGTTTATGGATTGGAAGACTCAATATAGTATTATATGTTGTCAGTTCTCCCCGAGGTGATCTATAGATTCAATGTGATCCCAGTCAAAATGCCAGAAGGGATGTGTGTGTGTGTGTGTGTGTGTGTGTGTGTGTGTGTGTGAGAGAGAGAGAGAGAGAGAGTGGGAGACAGAGAGAGAGAAGATTGACAGATTGACAAGCTGATACTGACATTTATCTGGAAATGCAAAAGGCCAACAATGGTAGAGAAAATTTTAGTTCAGGGTAGAGGACTTATCCTATCCGACATGAAGACTTTTCAAGCTACAATATTTAACAGTGTTGTGTTGTGCAAGGATAGAGAAAGGGATAGAGAAATAGATAAATGGAACAAAGCAGAGTCCAGAGACAGACCTACACATATTCTGTTATTTGACTTACTGCAAAATTGCCACTGGGGGGAAGGGATCATCTTTCCAACAAATGGTGTGAAATCAATAAATGGTGTGGACAGCCCTAGGGAGAAAGATGAACCCTGACCTCCTACCTCACACCATACACAAAGCCAATGTCAGATACAGGAATAATACAACAACGCTTCTAGAGATACTCTAGGAGACTATCTTCACCACCTTGAGATGGGGAAACATTTCTTAAACAGGACACAGAGAACAGTAACCACAAAGGAAAAGATTAATACATTGGACTTAAAATGAAAAGCTCTTAAAATGAAGAGCTTCTGTTGATCAAAAAATACCATTGAGTCAAAAGGTGAGTCATAAAACAGGAGAAGGTATTTGCAATACATATATACCTCAAAGGACGTGTATCCAAAATATATATGAATAAGTCTTATGAAGGAATCAAAAAAGACAAACAACCCAATTAAAAACCAAAACCAAAACCAAACCAAAACCAAAGCAAACCTGTATGAGGTCTCCCTCAGAAGAGGCTTTCCAAATGGCCTATATGCATGTGAAGCGGTGATCACCACTATCGGTCACTTCCTGGATTACTACCACTACCTTTTAGCATTTGTCTAGTGAGCTAAATTTAAGACTAGGATGTATAAAATCCATCCTTAGTGCCCATAACATAGTAAGCACTCAAAGCACCGCCTGCTGAATGAATGAACAAACTACCATTTATTCAATAACAACTACGTGGTAGGCATTGATTGCATTTTATACCTGTTGTTTTGGTCATCTGTAGGAAAATCTCTAGGCAGGGACTAGTATTCCCATTTGACAGATGAGGAAACTGAGGCTTAGAGAGGCAAAGTAACTTGGCCAAGGTCAGGGCTTGGAACTGCAAAGCCAGAGTGGCCAGCACTGAGGCCCCCAGGATGCTGCTGTCTTGGCTGGGTGATTGGGAAGTTTCAGGCAGCAGGAGCTGACGTCCCCAATCTTATTTCCTGTCAAGCCGTACGTAGCTTACTCTGCTGAGCTGGATTTTGACACCTTTTTGGATGTTGGATTTTCACCTTCCAGGTGCTGCAGCAGCCAACTCCCAACATAAGCCACCAGAATCAATCAGGGGCTGTCGCCGGTGGCAACGCCTTGTAAAAAACAGTCGTGGTTCAGGAAGAAAACATATCCTGCCCATCCGGGAACCGTATGGCCATGTGTTCACAGGACACACAAACCAACCCGAAGAAACTAGGCATAGCCCTTGACATTCAAGAAGAACCTGTTTCCTCTGGCCAACACAGCACCTCAAATCCTGTCTATCCACTTTCTGGTGCAGTGGTGAGGCCCCCAGGTATGTCATTTCCTGATAAGCAGAGACTACTGCCAGTGTGGCTGCCTCCAGGGTGTGCTACACAGCACCTAGTGGCTGGCAAGGTGACTGCCACCTGTGCCCCACTCGGGGTGAGGGGAGAGAGGGGAGAGGAGGTGGGGGGGAGAGGGAGGGGGAGGGAGGCAGGAAAGGAGGGAATGAAAACCAAGGATAGAGTTTATTTCACGTTATGGAGTTCCTGACGTTCAATCTTACATCCAATCAATAAGTCACTCCTCACTCATTGCCTAACCTCAAAAACTTGATTAAACACAAGCAGAGATGGCCTCCATAACCATTCTTGAAGCGAGATGGGGAAGAATATAAACTCATCTTAAAAAAAATATTCTGGGTGAACCTTAAACTTTATTCAACCTTCAAAGAAGCTAAAACATCTAATAAATTGATACAGTTTATAGAAACTAGATAGATTATTAAATAGGAAAATGTTTACTATGTTTCAAAAATTCAAATCCACCAGTTCATCCATTGGGTAAATGTTTATCTAAAAGTTCAGGGGCAAAGTTAAACAGTTGAAATAAAATGGAATTGAGCCTTAATATTTTGTTTGACTTTGAGTACAGAGGGGAGACAAAAATAATATCTCATAAAATGGAAAGTTTCTATTTTCACCAAAATATTTGGAAAAGTTATTTTATTTTTAATTTGGATCACCTAGATCCCATGTAACTTTTGCAAGGGAGGTTTCAGCATAATACTGGGAGCCGGAGCCTAGCTGGAAACTGGCTTTGGTTATTATTTTAAACATTCATTCCACAAAGATACAATTTGTTTCAAAAAGTGTCAAACCAGCCAGAAACTGCCTGTAAATGTGGTGCTTGTAAAACCCTGATGACTCCAGGGGAATTTCCACTCTCCCTTCCTTTCATTTGACTGTATCTCAGGTAAAAAGGCTCAACCTGCGTCTTCATACTTAGGTACTGCCCTACTAGATGCTGAGTTCTTCATTTCTGGGTTTTTTTTTTTTTTTCTGGGTCTTTCGTTTATGATGATGATTTTATACGCAATCATCAGAATTATTTTAAAGAATGGCACGGAAACGCGGTGTTACAAGAGAAGGTCTTTCTAATTCAAACAATGGTACCGAAAAATGTTATCTTTTCTCCTTGTTTTCAGTTGAGAAGAAGGTCTTCAGAGACCCAAAAGTAAACGAAGTTATTCTTAATAGAAAGCCCTTCTTTGGTCTTTTTTTCCCCTCCACCCCCAACTGCAGAGAAAGAATTAGTTTCAGCCTGTTTTTCTGTCTTCTTCAGACTGTATCAAGTCTTGGCCTCACACATGTACGCTTTCAGAGTCATATACCTTTAATGTCTTTCAATCTATTGTGGCCATTATTCTTATTTTTCCATACATTTTTTGTTTGTTTTAAAATAGTTTCAGATTTACAGAAAAATTGAGGCGATAGTACAGAGAGTTCCCATATACCCCCCCATTACTAACAGCTTATATTAGTATGGTGTATTTGTTACACTTAAAGAACCAATATTGATACATAGTTATTAAATAAAGTCCAGACTTCACTGAGGTTTCCTTAGTTTTTACTTACTATCCTTTTTCTGTTCCAGGAGTCCATCCAGGACGCCACATGATGTCGTTATTCTTTTTGATGCTCTTTCTGACTCGCTCATTCAGCTTTGAACATTTCTTTGCTGCCTGGTACAATCAGATGCTCCAGGCTCATTTTGGTCCTTTCTTACCCTGGGATCTGGAATCATCCATTTCTCACAGGATCCCGGGTGGTCTCATTTGCCTTAAATTGCCATATTCCTGGAAAAGCTGGAAATCACAATAAGCCAGGCTGTGTTTGTATCTCCCAAATATTAGAGCTGCTTTTGCAATATTCGTAGCCATTTTCTTTTTTCCGCGGTACGCGGGCCTCTCACTGCTGTGGCCTCTCCCGTTGCGGAGCGCAGGCTCCGGCCGCGCAGGCTCAGCGGCCATGGCTCACGGGCCCAGCCGCTCCGCGGCATGTGGGATCCTCCCGGACCGGGGCACGAACCCCTGTCCCCTGCATC
>NC_041231.1:908916-1026920 GCF_002837175.3 Physeter macrocephalus | reverse complement strand
AGGGAGATCAGCTCGGTGCTTTGTGACCACCTAGAGGGGTGGGATAGGGAGGGTGGGAGGGAGGCAGATGCAAGAGGGAAGCGATATGGGGACATGTGTATATGTATAACTGATTCACTTTGTTGTAAAGCAGAAACTAACACACCACTGTAAATCAATTATACTCCAATAAAGGTGTTAAAAAATAAAAAAACTTTAACTCTGTACTATTTACAGAAGATGCACTTTAATATAAAGAACCAGAATGATTAGATGTTGAAGGGTGGAAGAAATATATACCATGCAAACACAATCAGAAGGAAAGTTGGTGTAGCTATACTAATATCAGATAAGGTAGGTTTCAAGGTAAGAAATTTTCCTAGAGATAAAAAGTGATGTCTTAGATCAATTCAGCAGAAAGACATAACAATTCTAAAATATGTTTACCTCAAAGTACATAAAACAAAAACTGACAGAATTAAAATAAAAAATAAATCCTCAATCATAATTGTGTGTTTAACTGTGAAAATTTAACTTTCAGAGAATGGTAGGATTGTAGACAAAAATATCAACTAAAACTACAGAATACAGATTCTTTTCAAGCACGTGCAAACCATTTGCTGCAATGGCCCACGTCGGGCCATAAAGCCAATCTTAACATATTTTGAAGGACTGAACTGTTATTTTCTGATGACAGGGGAAATAAACAGAAACCAATAACAAAATGACAATCCCCAAATGTTTGGAAATTAAGTGATACTCTTCTGAATAATCTATAGACCAAAGAAGAAATCACTTTGACAATGTGAAGATAGTTTGAGCTGGATACAATGAAGATATGATATCCCATACCATATTATCATATGTAGCTAAATCTGTGCTTGAAGATTGTATAGCCCTAAAAGCACACGTAATCGAAACGAAGAAAGGCTGATATCAATGATCTAAGTGTGCATATCAAGAAGCTAGGAAAAACCAGCACATCAAACTCAAAGCAGAAGGAAGCACATAATAAAGATGAGAGTAGACATCACTGGTTTAGAAAACAAATGCATCATGGAGAAATTAGCAAACCTAAAAGTTAGTTCTTTGAAAAGACTGCTAATATCGATAAACCTCTATCAAGTCTCAGGCCTGCCCCTAACAAGAGGAGACTGAATGCCATATATCTAATACTGAAGTTATAAATCAAGCTAACAAACTATTAAATAAAATATTTTCACTCCTCCTACTTTGAGAAATATACTTTTGCACAACAGAGAAGGTAAGGTCCACATCTAGAAGTGGCAAAGTCCTCAGAGATCTGTGCTGGAAGATGGGGTGTTGGGGAGATGATGCCTTCCCCCCAGTCTTGTCACCCCGGCACCATCTCATACCATGAGGATCCTGCACATCCACGCTCTGACCACAACTCCGCAGACAGCTGCCCTCAGCCACCCAAGGGGCCTGCACAGCAAGCCCATGCTCTGCCTTTGAGAGGGCAGTCTAAGGAAGGGGCCCATGCAGGCTCTGGAATTGCGCTGGGGGCCATTTGGGTAGGATCTTTGGAGCCTGAGTGTCCAAGCATGGTATCAGAAGCAGGTGTGGGCTCAGGGTGGGCAGTGATTTCACCCCATGGGGAGGGGTGAAAAGGAGGAGATACAGAGCAAGGCACATGCAGAAGTGGGTTCTGAGCAGGGCCCCTCTTGGCGGGGATAAAGAGAAGGAAGTCCATGATCACTAACAGAAACGAGAAGGCAGATATCACTACAGCTCCCACAGACATAGAGAGATAGCACGAGGGCATCATGAATAACTTTACACAAATACATTGGAAAAGTTACACGAAATGGACAGTATTCCAGAAAAACACAACTTCTTAAAGTTTTCCTATGAAGAGATAACCCCAATAGTCCTATATCTATAAAATAAATTTGATTTAAATCCTTTTCACAAAGAGAATTCTAGGTCCATATGGCTCCACTGGTGAAATTTTCTAAATATTTCAGGAAGAAATAACACCAAGGTCTCACAAACTCTTCCAGGAATAAAGAGGGACTACTTCTCAATACACTTTAACCAAGAAAGGACATTACAAGGCACAATATCCCTCTTAAACATATATGCAAAAACCCTAAACAAAGAGATTCCATTAACAAGGGTAATATATTATGACCAAATTGAATTTATTTCAGAAATGTAAGGTTGGTGTAATATTTAAGAATTAACAAAGTAAAGAAAAAGACAAGCGATCATCTCCCTAGGTGCTGAAAAAGCATTTGGTAAAATTTAACACCTGTTTATGATAAACACTCCTAGCAAACTAAGGATAAATGTCTAAACCTGCAAGAAATAGCAACTAAATAGTGAAATATTGAAAGCTTCGACTCAAGGTTGGAATTAAAACATGTCTGCCATCTCCACTTCTATTCATTGTTGCCCTGGAGGTCTTAGGAATGCAATAAGGCAAGAAAAATAAACACGAAGCTATGGACTGGAAAGGAAGAAACAAAACTGGCATTATCCACAGACAACATAATTCTGAATGGAGAATCCCAGGAGTACCTACAGATAAATCATTAGAATTAATAAATGAATTAGGCAAGGTCATTGAATATAAGATTAACATTTAAAAGTTAATTATTCTTCTGTATTCCAGGAACCAACAAAATCTGAAAAACTTATGCCTTTTAAAATAGCATCTGGGGGCTTCTGGTGGCGCAGTGGTTAAGAATCCGCCTGCCAATGCAGGGGACATGGGTTCGAGCCCTGGTCCGGGAAGATCCCACATGCTGTGGAGCAGCCAAGCCCGTGTGCCACAACTACTGAGCCTGCGCTCTAAAGCCCACGAGCCACAACTACTGAGCCCAAGTGCAGCAACTACTGAAGCCCACGTGCCGCAACTACTGAAGCCCGTGCGCTTAGAGCCTGTGCTCTGCAACAAGAGAAGCCACCACAATGAGAGGCCCGCACACCGGAACAAAGAGTAGCCCCCGCCCTCTGCAACTAGAGAGAACCTGTGCACAGCAACAAAGGCCCAACGCAGCCCCAAATAAATAAATTTATATTAAAAAATAGCATTAAAAATGTGAAGTAGCTGAGAACAAACAAAAAAATATGCATGACTTCAACAAAGGAAACCAGGAAATCCATTCTGTGTTTATGGATTGGAAGACTCAATATAGTATTATATGTTGTCAGTTCTCCCCGAGGTGATCTATAGATTCAATGTGATCCCAGTCAAAATGCCAGAAGGGATGTGTGTGTGTGTGTGTGTGTGTGTGTGTGTGTGTGTGTGAGAGAGAGAGAGAGAGAGAGTGGGAGACAGAGAGAGAGAAGATTGACAGATTGACAAGCTGATACTGACATTTATCTGGAAATGCAAAAGGCCAACAATGGTAGAGAAAATTTTAGTTCAGGGTAGAGGACTTATCCTATCCGACATGAAGACTTTTCAAGCTACAATATTTAACAGTGTTGTGTTGTGCAAGGATAGAGAAAGGGATAGAGAAATAGATAAATGGAACAAAGCAGAGTCCAGAGACAGACCTACACATATTCTGTTATTTGACTTACTGCAAAATTGCCACTGGGGGGAAGGGATCATCTTTCCAACAAATGGTGTGAAATCAATAAATGGTGTGGACAGCCCTAGGGAGAAAGATGAACCCTGACCTCCTACCTCACACCATACACAAAGCCAATGTCAGATACAGGAATAATACAACAACGCTTCTAGAGATACTCTAGGAGACTATCTTCACCACCTTGAGATGGGGAAACATTTCTTAAACAGGACACAGAGAACAGTAACCACAAAGGAAAAGATTAATACATTGGACTTAAAATGAAAAGCTCTTAAAATGAAGAGCTTCTGTTGATCAAAAAATACCATTGAGTCAAAAGGTGAGTCATAAAACAGGAGAAGGTATTTGCAATACATATATACCTCAAAGGACGTGTATCCAAAATATATATGAATAAGTCTTATGAAGGAATCAAAAAAGACAAACAACCCAATTAAAAACCAAAACCAAAACCAAACCAAAACCAAAGCAAACCTGTATGAGGTCTCCCTCAGAAGAGGCTTTCCAAATGGCCTATATGCATGTGAAGCGGTGATCACCACTATCGGTCACTTCCTGGATTACTACCACTACCTTTTAGCATTTGTCTAGTGAGCTAAATTTAAGACTAGGATGTATAAAATCCATCCTTAGTGCCCATAACATAGTAAGCACTCAAAGCACCGCCTGCTGAATGAATGAACAAACTACCATTTATTCAATAACAACTACGTGGTAGGCATTGATTGCATTTTATACCTGTTGTTTTGGTCATCTGTAGGAAAATCTCTAGGCAGGGACTAGTATTCCCATTTGACAGATGAGGAAACTGAGGCTTAGAGAGGCAAAGTAACTTGGCCAAGGTCAGGGCTTGGAACTGCAAAGCCAGAGTGGCCAGCACTGAGGCCCCCAGGATGCTGCTGTCTTGGCTGGGTGATTGGGAAGTTTCAGGCAGCAGGAGCTGACGTCCCCAATCTTATTTCCTGTCAAGCCGTACGTAGCTTACTCTGCTGAGCTGGATTTTGACACCTTTTTGGATGTTGGATTTTCACCTTCCAGGTGCTGCAGCAGCCAACTCCCAACATAAGCCACCAGAATCAATCAGGGGCTGTCGCCGGTGGCAACGCCTTGTAAAAAACAGTCGTGGTTCAGGAAGAAAACATATCCTGCCCATCCGGGAACCGTATGGCCATGTGTTCACAGGACACACAAACCAACCCGAAGAAACTAGGCATAGCCCTTGACATTCAAGAAGAACCTGTTTCCTCTGGCCAACACAGCACCTCAAATCCTGTCTATCCACTTTCTGGTGCAGTGGTGAGGCCCCCAGGTATGTCATTTCCTGATAAGCAGAGACTACTGCCAGTGTGGCTGCCTCCAGGGTGTGCTACACAGCACCTAGTGGCTGGCAAGGTGACTGCCACCTGTGCCCCACTCGGGGTGAGGGGAGAGAGGGGAGAGGAGGTGGGGGGGAGAGGGAGGGGGAGGGAGGCAGGAAAGGAGGGAATGAAAACCAAGGATAGAGTTTATTTCAAGTTTTGGAGTTCCTGACGTTCAATCTTACATCCAATCAATAAGTCACTCCTCACTCATTGCCTAACCTCAAAAACTTGATTAAACACAAGCAGAGATGGCCTCCATAACCATTCTTGAAGCGAGATGGGGAAGAATATAAACTCATCTTAAAAAAAATATTCTGGGTGAACCTTAAACTTTATTCAACCTTCAAAGAAGCTAAAACATCTAATAAATTGATACAGTTTATAGAAACTAGATAGATTATTAAATAGGAAAATGTTTACTATGTTTCAAAAATTCAAATCCACCAGTTCATCCATTGGGTAAATGTTTATCTAAAAGTTCAGGGGCAAAGTTAAACAGTTGAAATAAAATGGAATTGAGCCTTAATATTTTGTTTGACTTTGAGTACAGAGGGGAGACAAAAATAATATCTCATAAAATGGAAAGTTTCTATTTTCACCAAAATATTTGGAAAAGTTATTTTATTTTTAATTTGGATCACCTAGATCCCATGTAACTTTTGCAAGGGAGGTTTCAGCATAATACTGGGAGCCGGAGCCTAGCTGGAAACTGGCTTTGGTTATTATTTTAAACATTCATTCCACAAAGATACAATTTGTTTCAAAAAGTGTCAAACCAGCCAGAAACTGCCTGTAAATGTGGTGCTTGTAAAACCCTGATGACTCCAGGGGAATTTCCACTCTCCCTTCCTTTCATTTGACTGTATCTCAGGTAAAAAGGCTCAACCTGCGTCTTCATACTTAGGTACTGCCCTACTAGATGCTGAGTTCTTCATTTCTGGGTTTTTTTTTTTTTTTCTGGGTCTTTTGTTTATGATGATGATTTTATACGCAATCATCAGAATTATTTTAAAGAATGGCACGGAAACGCGGTGTTACAAGAGAAGGTCTTTCTAATTCAAACAATGGTACCGAAAAATGTTATCTTTTCTCCTTGTTTTCAGTTGAGAAGAAGGTCTTCAGAGACCCAAAAGTAAACGAAGTTATTCTTAATAGAAAGCCCTTCTTTGGTCTTTTTTTCCCCTCCACCCCCAACTGCAGAGAAAGAATTAGTTTCAGCCTGTTTTTCTGTCTTCTTCAGACTGTATCAAGTCTTGGCCTCACACATGTACGCTTTCAGAGTCATATACCTTTAATGTCTTTCAATCTATTGTGGCCATTATTCTTATTTTTCCATACATTTTTTGTTTGTTTTAAAATAGTTTCAGATTTACAGAAAAATTGAGGCGATAGTACAGAGAGTTCCCATATACCCCCCCATTACTAACAGCTTATATTAGTATGGTGTATTTGTTACACTTAAAGAACCAATATTGATACATAGTTATTAAATAAAGTCCAGACTTCACTGAGGTTTCCTTAGTTTTTACTTACTATCCTTTTTCTGTTCCAGGAGTCCATCCAGGACGCCACATGATGTCGTTATTCTTTTTGATGCTCTTTCTGACTCGCTCATTCAGCTTTGAACATTTCTTTGCTGCCTGGTACAATCAGATGCTCCAGGCTCATTTTGGTCCTTTCTTACCCTGGGATCTGGAATCATCCATTTCTCACAGGATCCCGGGTGGTCTCATTTGCCTTAAATTGCCATATTCCTGGAAAAGCTGGAAATCACAATAAGCCAGGCTGTGTTTGTATCTCCCAAATATTAGAGCTGCTTTTGCAATATTCGTAGCCATTTTCTTTTTTCCGCGGTACGCGGGCCTCTCACTGCTGTGGCCTCTCCCGTTGCGGAGCGCAGGCTCCGGCCGCGCAGGCTCAGCGGCCATGGCTCACGGGCCCAGCCGCTCCGCGGCATGTGGGATCCTCCCGGACCGGGGCACGAACCCCTGTCCCCTGCATCGGCAGGCGGACTCTCAACCACTGCGCCACCAGGGAAGCCCTCCCCAGGTAAGTTTTGCTAAGCTCTCTGGACTAGAGGTTCCCAAGCCTCGCACATTGTTAAAGGGCTCCTGGAGATGGAGTCTTGGGTGGATGTCAGGTGACAACCAGCTACTGTGTGTGTCACCCTTACACTTTGCACCCCAAAGCTTGGATAAATAAAAAGAAACTGCTCCACAGGGGACCATGTGTGCTTTTACGGCATTTAAAGAGCAGAAAGTTGCCACTGCAACACAGGCGGGCACTGGGCCTTTTCTGCAGAAACAGTTCTTTTTCATGGTTATCCATCACAGCTTTCTTGTGCATTCAGAGTGTTTTGCTCTTCCCTGTGAGGCCCATGTTGGCTTGTGTGATGCCCAGACCGACTCAAAGATCGGATCTCAGTGATCTGGGGACTGAACTCCCTGCTCCTGTCTTGCACCTAGTTTCTGGACAGTCATCTAGGTTGATGTCACGTATTCCAGAGCAAAAAAAGACTGGACTGAGGGGAAGGGCTGAGGAGCACCTCTTTTTCTCCCAAGGCCAGTTCCAAATGAACAAAACCCTCACCATCTTGTATCCCTATCTGTCCAGATTCTGTATCACACACAGAGTCCTCCTCCTTTCCATCTGAAGCTAGTCAGTCTGCTGTTTGATCCTCAGATGCAGCGGTACTTATCCAGAAGTGCTTTTTCCCAGGGATGGGAGTGGGAGGGGGGAGAGCTCTGGAAAGCAAAGCTCTTCCCTGAAACATCTCATTCATAAGATATTGAAAACAATCTGTTGTGCAAATCATGCTCAGCTTCACATCCGGGTGAATTAGAAGCTCCATTAATTCATTAGCGACTGAACCTTGGCCCTGGTGGCCTGGCCTGGAATGTTTGTTGATTCTTTTGCTGGTGCCTTCCGTGTCTCAGTTATGAAATTTTAGGACCAAGTGGAGGACGATAGAACCTTTTGCTCTAAAATAGCCTTATTCTTCAGATTTGTTTTCTTTCTACATGAACACAGCTTCTTAACATCCAGCCAGTTCCAGAAATTCTGCTTTCAGTACATATTTGGGATGAACCATTACTTACAAAAAAGGCACAGTCAGTTCCAAAGTACTGAATTTTTAAAAATCTTTTTTTTTTGGAAAGAAATTTAATATTGAATAATTTCGAACACATAGAGAGGTTTCAAGGATGGTACAAGGAATACCTGAATGCCTTTTACAAAGATTCACTGGTCATTTCTGTCTGCTCCGTTTGCTTTCTCATTCTCTCTTTACCTACTTCCATTTCTATTTTTATTTCTGTCTGTATGTATCTACAGAGTATTTCTTTCCTGAATCATTTGAAAGTAAGTTGGTAACTAAATACTTCCACATGTATTTCCTAAGAATAAAGACATTCTCTTACATAACCACAGTACAATGATAAAAATCAGGACATTTTACATGGATACAATGCTATCTAATCCACAGCGTACATTCAAATTTTGTCACTGTTCCAAAAATGTCTTTAATAGCATCCCACAGCCCCACTCCAGATGCAGAATTCAGTCAAAGACCAAGCGTTGCATTTCACCGTCACATCTCTTTAGTCTGTTTTGATCTGGAAGAGTTCTCCAGCCTTTCTTTGTCATTCTGGATCTTAACAGTTTTTAAGAATACAGGCCAGTCACTATTTTTTCCTTTGTAATCAGGAAGAAATTTGTTGAGAGATAACTTTATGACTATGTAAATGTTATATTCTTTATCAAGCATTCACTCTCAGCAGTAGCTTTAGCTACTTCTATATTTATAATTTAGTATTCAATTGTAAGGAAGACCTTCCTTTTCTCTCTCTCTCTCTTTCCCTACGGACTCATACCTTTCTGTTTGTTTAATGAATTACAATTTGTTACTATAGTATTTATTTTGATGGTCCAACTGTTCTGGACTTGGCTAGCGAGAGTCCTTTCAAGCCGATTCCTTTTGTTAACAACATACAATTAAGTCTTATTTTTTGATCCAAATTGATAATCTCTGCCTCTTAAATGGAAAGTGTAGACCTTTTATAGTTAATGTAATTATCAATAACGTGTAGTATAAATATATATATATATGCTTTCTTCTGAATTAATTGAGCATTTTTTATAATTCCATTTATCTCCACCATTGGATTACTAGTTATATAATTTTGTTTTACTTTCCTTTTTAAGTGGTTGCCCTTAGGTTTACAACAGACGTTTTAAACTATAATAGTCTACCTTCGAATAATATTTCACCACTTCACATACAGTTTAAAGACCCTACAATAACATACTTCCATTTCTCTCTCTCATCCTTTGTGCTAATGTCATCATACATTTTACTCCTATGTGTATTGTAAACCCAGTAATACATTTTTTTTTTTGCTTTAACAGCCAATTATCTTTCAAGGAGATAAAAAATAAGAAAAAATTTTATGTTAATCCACATATTTGTTATTATTTGTTAATTATGGTGCTCTTCATCCCTGTGTGTAGATCCAGTCTTCATTCATTATCACCTTTCTTTTGCCTAAAGAACTTCCTTTATCATTTCTTGTTCTTCTGGTAACGATTCTCTCAGTTTTTGTTTTTCTGAAAAAGTCTTTATTTCATTTTTAATTTGAAATATATTTTTGCTGAGTGTAAATTGTAGTTGCCAATTTGTTTCTTTCAATACTTTAAAGATGCTGCTGCACTGTTTTCTGACTAGCCTTATGTTTTGAGGAGAATTCTGTTAATTCTTAACTTTGTTCCTTTTTATATAACATGTCCTTTTTCTCTGGTTTCTTTTAAGATTTTCTCTTTGTTACCTGTTTTCAGCAGTTTTGACTAGGATGTGCCTTCATGTGTTTTCTTTATGGTTTTTCTACTTGGGGTTTGCTAAACTTTTTAGATATATGGGCTTGTGGTTTTCATTCATGATGGAAAATTCTTGGTCATTATTCCTTCAAATACTTTTTCTGTATGCACCCCCACCCCCCCATTTCTTGGACTTTGACATTGCCCCACAAGTCACTGCTGTTCTGTATATTTTTTCCTAGTCTTTTTCCCCTCTGGGCTGTATTTTGAAGTGTCTCTATTGCTGCATCTTCAGCCTCACTGATCTTTTCTTCTGCAGCACCCTATCTGTTGTTCACCCCATTCTGTGTATTCCTCAGATCTAGAAGTTCTATTGGGATCTTTTTCATATCTTTCATTGTTTTCCTCATTTGCTAATGATTCCTTCTACTTTTTTAAATATATGAAGCACATTTTTAATTGCTGTTTTCATATTCTTATGCGCTAATTCCATCATTTGTATCATTTCTGGGTCTTTTTTGTTAATTGACTTTTCTCCTAGTTATGAACATATTTTCCAGCTTCTTCACTTGTCTGGTACTTTTTAAATTGGATGCCAGACATTGTGATTTTATGCTGCTGGGTGCTGGATTTTGCTGTTTGTTCCTTTAATTAGTGTTAGACTCTGTTCTAACACTAAGTGAAGTTGCTTAGAATCAGTTGAATTCTTTCAAGGTTTGTTCCTATGCTTTGATAGTGCAGGTCCAGAGCAGGCTTGAATCCAGCTAATGCCCTGCTGTGTGATGCCCCATGTATTATGGGATTCCCCCACTTCAGCCGGGGAACACAAGCCATTCCCAGACATCTGTGAGTCCTCAGAAGTGTCTGATTTACTGCTTTCTGTTGGTTCTTTCCCCAGCCTCAGGTGGTTTCTTCTCATGCCTGGGAAGATCAGTACTTGCCAAAGGCTCAAGGACACTCTCTGCAGCTTTCTCTCTCTCTGTCTCTGTCTCTGTCTCTGTCTCTCTCTGCTGCATCCTCCTCTCCATTCTCTGCTTCACAAATTTTAACTGCCTTCGCCCCCTTCACCTCTGATCTTTGTATCCTCATCTCAGTGAGACTGCTGGGCTGTTTGGGCTCCTCTCCTTGCACTGCAGCCTGAACACTGCCTCTAGGAAGGAAGATGGGGCAATTATCATGGGTTCACCTTGTTTGCTTCCCTTTTACGAGGAATCATAGTCTGGAGCTGCCTGTTGTCCAAAATTTGAAAGCCACTGCTTCATAGATTAAAAAAAAATTATTTTATTTTATATTGGAATATAGTTGATTTGCAATGTTGTGTTAGTTTCAGGTGTACAGCAAAGTGATTTAGTTATATGCTTCATAGATTTTATTTCGATTTCTAGTTGTTTAAGGCAGGGTGGGGACTGCTAAGTCTGATCCTTCTCACTCATACATGGTCAGCATCATGTGTCCTGCCCTGTGTCTTTTTAATGCTCTCCTCACCTCAGAGCACATCCTTGCCCTGGTCTCATTGTGTACTTTCTTGGCCCCAGCCCTGGAATCAGCCATCTCTCTGAGAAACCTTGGTTCCTTTTATTGGGGAAGGATATTTAGAAGCCAAGATCTAGATAACCAGGTGTACGCATCACTTCTGGTTTGTTGGCAAGTTTTTAAAAATAGAAATGAAACACCTATGCAGGAGAACAAGCAGGAACCTCAGGGGGAGTTCCATGTCCCTTTTTCTTGAAAATGAAACGTTGCAGAATAAAAAAATTCCTTTCACGTTCTCCACTAATAGAAAAAGGAAGAACAGGGAAACCGCTCTTTCAACAAATCTGTGTTGAGAACTCCTGAATGCCAGGCTCTGTTCTAGACGCTGAGGATACAGCAGGTACCAAACCAGACGAAGATCCTTGCCTTGATGGTGCTTTGCACACATGACCACTGCTATTATGTTGCTGTTGTAGTGTCTCCTGAGGGCACACCTTTTTTTGTTTTCGCGGTACGCGGGCCTCTCACTGTCGTGGCCTCTCCCGCCGCGGAGCGCAGGCTCCGGACGCGCAGGCTCATGCGGAGCACAGGCTCCGGACGCGCAGTCTCAGCGGCCACGGCTCACGGGCCCAGCCGCTCCGCGGCACGCGGGATCCTCCCGGACCGGGGCGCGAACCCGCGTCCCCTGCATCGGCAGGCGGACGCGCAACCACTGCGCCACCAGGGAAGCCCGCACCTTTTTTATGGTAGTAAATGTGGCCATTTCTACATAGCTCCAACATTGCTCGAATCTCAGCCATATTAACAATCACTTAAATGTGTGCGCTTTGAATCGCTTAGATGTGTGTTTCCCCGAGACTAAATAGCCGTGTGTGTGTGTGAACTTAAATGTCAAATCTCAGCGTTATATTTGTAAATGCCCTCCTGAAAAATCAATGACACAAACCCAGATGTTAAAAGAATAAGAAGTACATGCTGTCGTGAGGAGCAGCCCCTTGCTTTGTTAGGGGGGTCAAGGTTCTTTTAAAGCGTTAATTTCCTTGCCCTGTCGTGTTTGCCACTGCAGCAAGGCACGCACAAAAATTCACAGTTTTTACAGAGAACTTGAAATGTGATGTGAATGCAAATGTTGCTTGCGGTTTAAGGGGTCAGCATCCTGTCCTCCCAAATGCCATACATGGGATCAGGCGCTCAAAGCATACGGCTCCATGGGGGTCTCTGGGCTGTAAGGGGATTGAGGCCCCACCTACTTCAGAACTTTATTCAATGCTTGAACCCGCAAGCTCCTGGGATGTCTCCGCTGACAGAGCCCCTTGAGCTGAGATGCTTAGAGAGCTCTTTCTCTCTCTGGTCATTTAAACACTAGTCAACTGTTTATAATTGTTGCCCACTCTTCTATGTTCTTCTTTCTGAGGCCGCATGGAACACATACAAGTCTTTCCTAGTCCTGCCCTTCAGAGGCAGCTCTGTCCCTCCGCACTGGCCAGTCTTCACGGGACCTGGTTGTGAATCCTCTCACGTCCGGCCACATCCAGCTGTCACGTTTCCATCCTCGCGGTCACTTGCCTCTTCTTTTACAGCATGAGGACAATTTCCTGCTTCCTCCTTGGGTTGGAACCCAAGACTCTGCTACAGAACGAGCTAGTGATCCTAGACGAGCTTCTGGACCACCTCAGTTTCCCCATTTGCAAATGGAAGTAACCGTGTGCAGCCCAGGGTTGATGTGAGTGTCAAATGGCGATGCAGCCATCTGCCCACACAGAGCCCAGGCCCAGGAAGCCCTCAGCAAACACCAGCTAGTGATGCTGTGCTATCTGACGGCTGTTTTATTACGTGCTTTGGGTCTATTATTTCAAGTCTTCGAAACAACCTTTTCAGGAGTCAAAAAGGGGGCTCAGAGAGGCTGGGTAACTTTCCTGAGGTCCCACAGCCAACACACACCCCTGCTTGCTTGTCCCTAAAAGACATGTTCTTCCCGTCAGGCCTCCTGGGTCAAACTAGCACGGCCCCTGATCTCCTGCCTGTTTTCCAAATGGGCGTGTTCCCAGGGTTGGCCCTCCTACCCCCCAAGTTTGTGCATTCTTTCTGGGTCATCATATCTCAGCCATTGTCCCCGTCACCCCATGTGTTAATTAACCCCCAACCCAAGTGTTCTTTCGGCTCTTACCTTTCTCCACAGCTCCAGACCCCTATTTGCAAAGACCACCCCCACGGCCCCCCCAGAGTATCCCAGAGGCGTCTCTCCCATCTTTCCCCCTCCCGTGGATCACACCCCTTGGTGTGCTGCCTCCAGGTTAGAAGAGTGCTTTCACAGGCGTCATTATTTAACACTACCCTTCAACGGATTTACCCAACAAGGCACTGGTGAGCTCCTTCTGCAGCCCACACGCTGCATGCATGAGTGCGGGAGGGCCAGTGACACTGGAGCACAGACGCACTGGAGGCTATGCCCAGGCACGTAGCCAGAAGTCTGAGGGCAGAATTCTGAGAGCCATCCTCGTGAAGGAGATGCTTGTTAGGTAGGATGGTGGGACACAGGGTGATGGGGGCGGGGGAAGGAGTCTTCCATATCGCTCATTTGCTCGTTCACGTATTCACTGAGCAGGTGTGTGCTGAGTGCCAGCAAAGCACCAATCCCTGCCTTAGACGCTGGGAGGCAAACATGCCTGAGATGGGGCTCCCGGGCTTTGGGAGAGAAAACGGGTCAAAGACTAGGTGTAGTCGAATGTCAGAGCTGGTTTTGGGGGGGGCGGGGGGGGGAGGGTCCTCAGCCCTTTCTCTCTTCATCCCCAGGAGAAAGAGTCACCAGTCGCGCCTCAGTTACCGGTGGGCAGGTGCAGTGGACCGAACGGTGGCCTCCAAAAGATGTGTCTACATCCTAACTCCTGGGCCCTGTGAATGCAACCTTATTTGGAATAAGGGTCTTTGAGGATATAATTAAGGATCTCGAGATGAGGTCATCCTAGATTATCCAATGCCAGTGTCCTTATAAGAGGCACACAGGGGACAGACACAGGAGAAGAAGACAAGGCCACATGATGACAGAGGCAGAGGCTGGAGAGACACCGCCACGAGCTCTGGGATACCTGGAGGCCCCAGAAGCTGGAAGAGGCAGGAAAGATCCTCCCCTGGAGACTCTGGAGGGAAGGTGGCCCTGTCAACACCTTGATTACAGACTTCTGGCCTCCAGAACCCCGAGACAATACATTCCTGTTGTTTTGAGCCCCCGTTTGTGGCTATGTATTCTGGCGGTGGCCCCAGGACACGCACACAGCAGTCATGATCAGTGAAAACGTCCCAAGTGGTAGAAGGACTTGCCTCCTTGCCTGCCCTTGGCATACTTAGCCCTCGGCTGTTCTCCTAACCTGGCGATACAATCTACAACCTGGACACAAGCCTCGTGTAGATGTGGACCTAAGACTCGTGCTCCTGTCCAGCTGCCAGGCAGCTCTGTGGGGGGCACAGCCCTCGGCTGGCTGGAAAGGGGGACCCCGTTTCCCCTTTGCCGCTGTCCCTCTGTGCACAGCACACCCGGGAACTTACGGGGAGGGGGGGGGCTCGCCCAGTGGGGTCCCCCCGGCTCTGGCCATCAAAGTGTCTAAGAGCACCGGGTGCCACAAGGGCCCAACGTTAGGCCGCTCGGGTGCAGAGGGGAAGGTGTGGCCTCTAGATCCTGTTGTCCTGCCCCTTTCCTGGTCTGGGAAGCGTTCAGAGCAATACATTTGTCGGTTCAGCAAATATTGACCAAGGAGCCCGTTCCCTGCTGGGCCTGGGCCACTGCCCACTGCCTGGGCTTTTCTAGCTCTGGTTTCACTTCTTTAAATGTATATCCCATCAGATGCAAAAGCCCCAACATTGAAAACAATTGCTTGTGCGGAAACTCTACCTTTTCTGCATGCAGTTTGGAATGTCTTTGCTCCCTGCCCATCTCCTCGAGTTTTTTTTTTTTCTCTTCTGAGGTATAATCTTTGTCCAGATCTGTCCATGAAAGCAGTGCTCTGGCAGCCCCCTTTCCTGCGGCAGAGACCACCCAGCTTGTGGCCACGATGGCAAAATAAACGCCAGGGGGGGTGCGCAGAAATCAGTGTGCTATTGTTCTTGTATGATGAATAATTTATGTTGGTTTTGGACACTGCATCGATCAGGGAAGAAGAAAGACTGACTTCCCCTCTTGGCACGGCCGCGCGCGAGCTGACCTCGTACTCTGTGCACGGCTGCCTTTCCACCCACACTGATGCCGCAGGCACCGAAAGCCCGTGGCGCTTTCTGGGTCCCTCAGCTAGGAGGGACTTCTCTGCCCTCTGAGCTCCCGACACACAGTGCCCGCCCTCCCGGATGGCACGCAACACTTTCTACCTTGAATCTGTCACGCGTTGGGTGCCTGTCTTATTTTCCGGACCAGGATTGGCCAACTTTTTCTGTAAAGGACCAGATAGTAAATATTTTAGGCATCGTGGGTCATACAGACAGGACTGGCTGCGTAATTGATGGGCCTCAGTGCAAAATGAAAGTGCAGAGCCTTTTGTTAAAAAATTTTTAGGAATTTCAAGATTGTGACACAGATGATCAAGATGGTGACATGGAGCCCTTCTAAGTGCAGGGTCTCATGAGACTGTACAGGTCACATTCTGTGAAGTGGTCCTGCGTATGGTCTCTGTAGCAATGACTCAACTCTGCCGTTGTAGTGCAGAAGCAGCCAGAGACAATATGTAAATGAATGTGGGTGGCTGTGTTCCGACAAAACTTTATTTACAAAATCAGGAAGGGTTGGGGGAAGATTTGGCCCCCGGATAAGAGTTTGACAACTCCCGTTCTATACAACTGTAAGTTCCTTGTAGGCAGGGCATCTCCCACCCATACACTCAACCACTCATCCATCCATCCATCCACCCACCCATCAACCACCCATCAACCATCCATCCATCCATAATCCACCCATCCATCCATCATCCACCCCACCAACTATCCAAACATTTACCCATCCATCCATCCATCCACCCACCCATCAACCACCCATCCATCCATCCACCCATGCATCCATCCATCCATCCATCCATCCATCCATCCACCCATCCATTTGTCATTCATCCATCCACCCACATCCATCACCCATACATCCACCCATCCACCTATCCATCCCGTATTCATCCAACAAAGCATTACTGATCACCTACTATGCTTCGGGCACTGCACTAAGTGGGAGGCTACAGAGAGAAGAGGCTGTTCCCTGCCTTAGGGACATCTCAGACTCAAGAAGGCACATAATCATCTTGGTGCAATATGGCGTCAGAGACTCATGGTAGAGTTTGAATTGCACTAAGGAAGGATTTATTTTCACATCCTCCCAGGCCTCACAGGCAGGAGAGGAATAAACATCAGTGAATGACTGAATGAAAGCCTGTTTTGATGATCTAGACTCTTGGTCTTGGAGGATTTGTTGGAACCCCAGATAAAAGCTGGGTGTGACACCATCTGCACCTTCTATGACTTTGGGCAAATGACTTAATCTTCCTGTCTTCGTTTTCCTTGTCAGTAAAACGGGGGCAAGCTGGTCCCCTGACAGGGATCTGACACCTGGATGCAAATCACCTGAGTCTCCTTCCTTCCCCTGGCTCAGCACCCAGCAGCCCCCGAGGAAAACATGCTGAACTGAAGCGTTGGAGATACAGGAAGATGCTCTTAAAGGGACCTGCTTATGTTTGCACAGACACAGAGAAAAGCCTGGAAGAGGGCCGTGTACACTGTGTACCGTAATCTTCACCCGGGGAAACAGTCACTTATTTCTTCTGTAACATTTCAATTTCTCTTCCCTCCCTCCCTCCATCCTTGTTCCTTCCATCCTTTCTTGAATTTCTCCTCCTCCTCTCCTTCCTCCCTCCCTCCCTTCTTTCCTTTTTTTTTTTTTTTTTTAAACAATGAACTTGCATCCGTTTCTAATCTGAAAAAGCAAAAGGCAACCCTCTTCCATTCCCAAATGAACTGACTGGATTAAAACACAGGGACAAGGATCCTGGATCCAGTCTTTCTCCTTCCAGATGAAGGGAAGCTGCAGAGTTTCCGACCTCGTCTCAGTAAACGAGACTAGAAACTCGGAAACCACCACAGATGCCCCCCTCCCCTGCACCCACCTGGGAGGTTCTGTGGGTTAGACTCTTCAGGTTCACCCCGAATCCACCCACCTCCCTCCGCGTCCACTGGCCTCGCCCCGGGCAGGGCCATGGCCACCTGCCCTGTCTCCACTGGTCCTCTGGGCTCCTTGCTCCCTCCCCACCTTGTCCCTTTTTCCTACCCAGAGTGGCTTTTCAAGACACAACCAGATTGGGTCCCTCTGTTTCTTTCAAAGCCACCGTGGTTCCCCATTGCCTTAGACATAGGCCCCCAGCTTCTCACAATGGTCCACGCACGCCTCATCCCCCGCCCCCACCCTTTCTGATAATTGCTCTCCTGTCACGGGGGCCCCTTTTCTGGCCCTCAAACCAGCCAAGCCCTTCATCAGCCCCTGCTGCTCTGGCTGGCCTCTCTCCCCCTCTATCTCTTCCTGACGCCTGGTCTGGGGTAACTCCCGGGTCCCCCCCGTCAGCCCCATGTGTACATCCTTCACCACACAGACCACAGTCGGAGCTGTCTAGCCGTCTGGTCTTTCCCTGCCATCCCCCCCACTAGACTGCAGGCTCCAAGGGGCAGGGCTCACATCTGCCCTGCTCCTCTCTGAGCTTCCGGAGCCCCAGAGAGCACCCATCATGGGGCGGAGCCTCTATGATACCATCGAGTGAATGAAAGCAAACGAGTGGACGGGGAGGGGGGGAGGGGGTGGGTCGGGGGTCAGGAGGTTGCTCAGGTTCCCCTGGCATCGAAGTTGCTTCCACAGGCAGAAAAAAAAGCTTCTGGGCCCCGAAGGATCCCCTCAGGGCGGCGGGGCCGCGAGTCTGCAGCGTCCTGGGTCGAGACGCCCAGGGCGCTGCTGTTCCCGCCAGTGGCTGGGGCAGCCTGGCCAGTACTAGGCAGGTGAAGCCTTCTCCATCGATACCTGTGATGGTGGCCCTCGCGACCCAGGGTGTGGCTGGGGTCTTTGGAGAGTCGCCTGCTCACCTCTTCACCCCTGGGCTTTCTTTGTTCCCCCACCCTAAACACGAGACCCCACCCTCCCTCGTCCAGTCTCTTGGTCTCCTGGCCACCCCCCTCTGGTTCTCAATGGCTCCCCTCAAAAGGGGCCCTTCTCCTCTACTCCTCTCTCCTCTCCCCCGCGGGGTTCCCTCCAGCTGGTGTCGTGGCCTCGGTCAGCTGGATGACGGCCCCTAAAGATGTCTAGGTCCTACGTCCTAAGCGCTGGGACTTACGACTATGTCATCTTATATGGCAAAAGGCACTTTGCAGGTGTCACGAAGACTCTTGAAATGGGAGATTATTTTGGATTATCTGGGTGGGTCCTAAATGCCATCACATGTGTCCTTGGAGGAGGGAGGCAGAGGCTGGAGGGACGTGGCCGCAAGCCCAGGGGATGCCTGGAGCCCCCAGTAGCCGGAAGAGGCAGGAAAGATCCTTCCCCAGAGCCTTTGGAAGGCGTGCAGCTCTGCCCACACCTTGATTTCAAATTTCTGGCCTCCAGACTGTGAGAGACTAAACTTCTGTTGTCTTAAGCCATGAGTTTGTGGTCATTAGTTCTGCGGTCACAGGAAGCCAACAGAAGGTTCCAGCGGGAGCCCCAGGATGCTTTCAGGGGCCTGTGCACTACCTGTGACCTTCACGGCTTTGACCCTTGTTGGCCGAGTCACGAGTCACAATCACGGACGTGGGTGGGGCTGTTTGCTGGAAGCGATGATGGAAGCCCCCCACCCGACGCCGCAGCAGCCGCAGGGGGCTCTCGGCTCTCAGAAGCCCTGACAAAGGGTGCAGGGCTGTGAGCTCGGAAGGCTGCTCAGGGCTGTGAATGTGCAAGTCTCCCCATCCCCTCCCCCTGAGGACAGGCGGTTTTTCCCCCGCACCCCCTGCCAAGTGGAGGCCGACCTCCCCACCCCAGCCCAGCCTAGGGCGGGGGGAGGAGAGTCCACCCTGTGAACTTGAAGGAGGAAGGGGTATCCCATCCTCAGGTGCCTCATTTTCTCACCCTGTCCACCAGCACAGAAGTGGAAGGATGTTCCTGGGCTCCAGCTGCCCTGGGACACGAGCGTCTCCACACACGTGTGCAAGGTGCACGCGCACACTTACACACCTGCCCTTCACCTTAGCTCAGCATTTTGGAAATGAGAAAAGAGAATGATGATGGCTGCAGTGCGGGGAGAAGGGACCCGACAGACACTTGTAAACCCCAGGCCCGGCCTGGCAGCGATCGCAGGTTATTCGGGCTTCAACGAGACAGACCTGTCTTTAAAGACACTTCATTTTTACACGCAACAGCTCTGAAAACATATCAGTCTCTCTTTGGTAAACCTGGAAAAGTCTCTCTTTGGTTTGGTAGTACCTTAACTTTTAATGAAATGATCTACTTGTTAAGGAAACAGAAATACTTTCTACCCTTAAAAAAACCCATGGGTATATTTAACTTAATTGTTTTAAATACAAAAGAAAACCACAGAAGTTCAAAAGCCAGATGCCTTAAAATAACACAAATGCCAAAATGACATTAGACAGAGACTAGGATTTTCATGGTGTGCTTTAAACGGCACTTTAAAAATGTGCAGAAATGGTGGGAATTTAACTGCTTTCAGCTCAGGGCGAGCACTACATCACATCTTCACACTCTAACGAAAAGTTCTTCTGCATCCACAGCACCCGGGGCATCGTCCTTCCCCTCCAGGTAGGACCACAACAGAGCATCCTGCCCAGATCTGCCTTTATCGTTATTTCCACCTTACAGAAATGGCAAATTTTGCTGATCCAGCCACAAACAGTGGGCCTACTGTGTGTGAGGCACTGTTCCATGGGCCGAGGAAACAGAGTCCCCACCTCCTGTGGCTTACAAGTTAGCAGGGGAGATGGACAACAAACCACTCACTACGTGGTTTGTCTGGGAGCGCTGAGTGCTGTGGAGAAAAGTAAATCAGGAAAAGCACATAGAAAGGGTCTGATGGGATGGAATTAGGGGTGTTGCTGTCACACTTAGAGGTGCAGGGGGACACCTCTCTGAGCATCTGAGACTTTCGAATAGAGACCTGAGTGAGGGGAGGGTATGAATCTTGTGGATAACTTGAGGAAAAATGTCCCAGGCGGAGGGAACAGCAAGTGCAAAGGTCCTGAGGTGGAAACACGTTGGGTGTATTTGAGGGCTGGTAAGGCGGTCAGTGTGGCTGGCTGGGGCGGGGGCGGGGGAGGGTCCCGGGGCATGAGGTCAGCAACGTGGGCAGGGCCAGACCCGGTAAGGTCCTGCAGGCCATGTACAGTGGACAGCCACTGGAGGGCTGGGAGCCAGGGAGGAGCAGGACCTGAAGTTCAGGAAGGCTCGGCATCTTGAAGATGGGAGCAAAATGCTGATCCATTGTCTGTCTGCTCATTGCAGTCTCCTGATTACAGCACGTTTTATCGGTTTGAGAAAGTGAGCCCAGTCTCTTGAATAACAGTAGCAGGGGTGATATTTACCATCACCACCATCATCACCACTGTCGTAGCAGATATCAAGTATGACCTACATGTCAAAAAGACTGAATATTGTTTCACCCTCACAGTCGCCTTACGGGCTGGGTATTCTGTCCCACGACCTCGTTTGGATGAGACACAGAGAGACGAAGTGACTTGCTCAAGGTCAGCCAGCTGGTGAGGAGGAGAGCTGGGCATGGAACTTGGATCTGAGGCCAAAGCGGGGCTCTGAAACTGCACTCGTGTCTGTCTGGTGTCATTATTTTTTTCTGTTGTCTGCCCTCTAACTTAGACCCTCAGATGCTCTTCCACTGTCAGGGGAGCCCAGCATTTCATCGCCGAGTCTTTGCAGCTGTCTGTCCCCTCCCTGCTGCCCTCAGAATGCCTGTGTGGGTCACTGGTGGCCCCCTGGCGTTCCCTGCCTCCGCATGTGACTCAAGAGGCCAATGTGTGGGCCAGGTCCTCCTCTCCAGTGGAGACAGCTCTGGGCACAGGATGCACCCAGTCCTGACCCAGCTGTCAGCTGAGCCTGGGTGTCTGTGCACGGAGACCACTCGGAGCGCATGCAGCTCAGACAAGACACTGGTCATGGCCGTGGTTAAGGACCTGGGGTCCCGGGTCAGAACGGATGTCTCTGAACCTCAGTTTCCTCCTCTGTGAACTGGGAGGAGGGCCATGAACCCTGACATCCCACGGTTGTTGCAAGAATTAAAGCAGATTGTGCACATGGAGCCCCGGGCACCGTGCCAAATCTGTCAGACATGAGAAATCTGGGTTGTTATAGTCTTTTGGCCATTGTCCGAGGGACCCCTTGAAGAGAAGTTATTCTCTATGGGGTGGACCCAGCTCCCCGCATGAGTGTCCGCTGCCAGCTTCTATTCCCTGCCTTTGACACTCTGGTTTTCCTTGAGGAGCCACTACCCTTCCCTCTCAGCCTACATGGTTCAGGGCAGCCGACCCCCACCCCCACCCCTGCCAGAGCTCCAGGAGTGGCCACAGGGCCTGCTTCTGGCCAGTTACAGCTTAGCATCCCCCAGGTCATAGTGACTCATTTAGGAATGATCACAAACCTGACCCAAGTCAGTACCATCAGAGCTAACCTCGGGACTCTAGCTGGAGGGCACAGGGGACAAATGTTCTCGGTTCCCTGGAGTTGCACAGGGTGGAGGCCAGGAGGTGTGCTTATCATTTGGTTACCAAGAGAATCTTCCTGTGGGTGGACCCAATCCAAAGAACAGCAGAGCCAACAGATGGAGACAGATAAAGCTTTGGTGACATTGAGCCCCTGGATCCAGCTATGCCTGAAGCTGGTTTTCTTTCACTTACGATCCAAACAGACCTGAAGAGTACAGATGGGTCATACTGACCCACCTGTGTTCTCTTGTTCAGTCTCTATCTGGTGAACAACCCCAAATTTAAAGCACAAACTGACTGCAGCCCTGTTTTCTTCCCCAGCTCCCTCTCAGCAGCCATCTTCTTTCTTTGACTCTCAGCTCACAGACGGCCTGGGGCAGAGACACACACTCTTATGAAGATTCTGGGAAAGAAAGTTCTACATGAATTCATTAACTTAAGCCATCCAGCGATGGTTTAAATATTTGGCATTTCTTAAAATAAACAGATCTTCCCATTTGGGTCGTCCTGCGGTCTGGGCATGAGGCTGTGACTCCATAACCAGAAAGAACAAAAGCCAACCTCCCCAAGCCCTGACTTTGGCCGAGACCGGGACATCTCAGTGCTGGTCCAACCTTACCCTGGAGGAAAACAATGTGACCTTGTCCCCATTCAGAGGGTTCCGTGGTCACCTAAATTTGGGGAAGTCTGCACTGCATCTTTCTTGTGGGCGTTCATCATGTATGTTAGCATCAGAAAAGACATGCTATCCAGAAGTGGACTCAGCTTGGTTTAATGCAGGCACCCCCAGACTGGTCAGCTCCTGAGGACGGGGGTGGTCTGCCCTGGTGCATGAACTCAGCGCTGAGGCCTCAGAACACCTTTCCCCTTAATTCCTAATGCAGCGTGAGTTTCCCGGAGCTGTTGTAACAAATCACCGTAAAACAAAACACATCTACTATCTTACAGTGCTGGAAGGCAGGAGTCTGAAGCGGGTCTTGCTGGGCTAAAAGCGAGGCATCGACACACATCTCTAGGGAAGAACTTGTCTCCTGGCCTTCGCCAGCTTCCAGAGGCTGCCAGCGTCCCTGCCTCATGGCTCCTGCTTCCATCTGCAAAGTCAGTCACTGCAACCCTGACCCACCGTCACATCCCCTCTGGCTCTGACTGCCCTGCCTTCTTCTTTAAGGACCCTGGGATTTTGGCCCCAGTCGCATCATCCAGAATAATCTCCCCGGGCTTCCCTGGTGGCGCGGTGGTTGAGAGTCCGCCCGCCGATGCAGGGGACGCGGGTTCGCGTCCCGGTCCGGGAAGATCCCACGTGCCGCGGAGCGGCTGGGCCCGTGAGCCGTGGCCGCTGAGCCTGCGCGTCCGGAGCCCGTGCTCCGCGACGGGAGAGGCCACGACAGTGAGAGGCCCGCGTACCGCAAAAAAAAATTTAAAAAAAAAAAAGGTCAGAATAATCTCCCCACCCCAAGATCAGCTGATCAGAGGGCTTTTTCCTAGAGATTTGTGTCGATGCCTTGCTTTGAGCCCAGCAAGACCCATTTCGGACTCCTGACTTCCAGAACTGTAGGATATTAAATGTGTGTTGTTTTGTGGTGATATGTTACGACGGCTCTGGGATCTTTTTTTTTCAATGATATTATAAGTGCTTTACTCAATAACCTGGGCGCGGCGCAGGTGAGGTGGGAACTGCACCGTCAGAGTGCAGTACCTGGGCATTTGTGGGGACTGATCCCAGAGTCTCCTGTCACCCTTGGCTGCATGTGGGGGGCACCCTAGGGTCAGGGCTCCCAGGATCATTCGGTCGAGCGGTGCCGAGGCCTCAGACCCGGGGAGGTGGGGGCGTTGCCTGAGCGCCTTGGAGCCTTGCTTTACCTTCGGTTCCTCGATCTCGTATAGACAACTGTGCCCCCGAAACGTTTTGCCTGCGCCGGACTGGTTCCACATCCGGTACCAGCTGATCACGGTGGGTTGGGTACAGGACCCGCTGCACGCACGGCCGTGCCCTCGATATCCCCTTTGCGCATCGGATACTTTCTGCGCACGAGGTCTGAAAGTCGGATCTGAGTGGTCAGTCTGTGTCTACCGCAATCTCTTTGAGATCAGCTGCCACCTTAATTCTGCCTTCACACGTGATGAAAGATATTCACGGTTCCGGGGATCAGGATGCGGACATTCGGGAGGCTGCTATTCTGCCCACCCCACCTGCTAAGCGTGGACACATCCAAATGTGGATAAAGAAGACACCGGAGCTGACGATCTCTAGGGCCATTCCTGCATTCGCTCATTCAGTAAATGTTTATTGAGTATCTACTGCGTTCCAAGCCGATATGGGTACTGGGGATACGGCAGCCAAGGGGCGAGACCAAGTCCTACCCTCTAGGGCTTTTTTAGTTAAAATAAAGAGGCTAAAGCAGAGGATGACCCCAATCTGAATAGGTCGCAAAGGGAAGCTGGTGTCTCGCCCACCCTGAAGCCGTCTGCGGTCCAGTCTCAGAAAACCTTGTTTTTCTCCAGAGTTCTGCCTCAAAGTGACGTGAAATGTCAAAGGGCCAGGATGGCACACCTGTGCTCGATTCCGTTCCCTTGCTTCTTCTGACATCCAGGCTTTGGGGGGAACAAGCTCTCACATGATGGCAGCTTGGGTTTTAAAATACTCTGAGCAGCCTCTGGGATTCGGTTCACACGCTCCGGGCTTTCAATGTCAATGCCATCCGGGGACGCAGGGGAACGGGACGGCGTGCAGGGGTCATGGGTTCTCGCTTCACGTCTCTGGAGCCTCCCTGGGCAAGAGCTGGCTCCTGGGGCCTCGCCCAGCCACTGGCCGGCGTTGGATAAATCTCACCACTGGGATTTCTCAGATGATTAACATGGGAAAACAGAGCGGGTGAGCAGGCCGAGGAAGTGGACGTATTAAAAATAATGAGGTTGCTTTAAATGGTTGCAGGTTCCGGGGGAGAATGTGAACTAAGCTGTTGGTTTATTTTAAAATCTACTTCATTTTCCATTCTGTCTCTTTTTCATCTCTTCTGATAGAGCTAAAAAAAACCCCCAAAACAAAACACTCCCTATTCTAAAAACTGAAATGTATATATAGTTTAAAAAAGAAAAAGTGGGGCTAAAATACAGATCAAAAGAGCACTCTGTGAAGATGGTGCTTCCTTGTGTCCAGCGGGGCCTGAGAGAAATTTACAATGAAGTGGAGGGTCTCAGCTTAAGTGGGACGACAGAAAGGTCCATCACTTTCCTTGACCGTGGTGACAGGGTGAGGGTAAACAAAACAGGGGAATCAGGAAGAGAGGCTTCGAACCTTGCTCTTCCTTAGCAGCTGGGTGAGCCTGAGCAAAGCCGTTTGACTTCTCTGAAAAGTAAGGACTAGTTCCCACAGGAGGTGTCCTGGTGCCAGGGCTGACATGTGTAAAAGAAGCAGCCAGCGCCACGCCTAGCTCAAAGCACCCGCTCAATAAATAGACCAGTAGTAAGGAAGGAGTAGCGATTATGCCAGCGGAGTATTAACAATAACCTTGCCTGGTTTCTTTGAACCATCAAGTCTTTTAATGTGCCTTGTTCTGATCTAGGCTGATGACTCCTGCTTGAATATCACTCACCAAGGAGGAGACCAGCACCACTCGGGGGGCCCTCAGCTGGACGCCGTCCTCCAGGGTGGAAGAGGGCTGGGGTTACAGTGGGCAGCGAGCGAAGGTGTCTTGGGAGAAAGCTGTCTGAGTGAAGAGCTGCCCCCCTGCCCGAAGCTGCTGGGACACAATGAGAAGACCCCCTGGGGGCTCGGTCAGGTCCCTGGACTTGCAGGGAGGGTGGACCAGAGTCTGACTTGTGCTTCAAAGCGTCTCTGGCAGAAGGCCGGCTGGGGTGTCCTGGGCAGCAGTGACTGTCCCCACTGACAGCGTGGACGTGAGGGGCGTGAGGATGTTAGAGAGTGTCCTGTGGGCTGGAAGTGGGCCCTTGCGGGGGGAGGCAGCCAGGAGCGAAGAGACCCTGTGTGTTACCGTCAGCTACAGATGCTCAGGGGCGTCTGAGTGGGGTGTTTTCATTACACCAGGGCCCCCAAACCCCCAAAAGCAGCTCAAGAGAGTCAGCTTCAAATACAAGCCCAGCTGGGAGCCCCCATGCCCCCTCCGGCCGCTTTCCCCTCCCCCAGCCGCGGAGGGGCCAAGGGCCTAGAGACGGGCGGGCCGAGGTGGGTGGGGGGAACCAAGGAAATGAGAGAAGGCAGAGGCAGGGGTTAGGGCTGGTGAAATCTCACGGGGGACCGGACGCTTTAATTATCCTCAGGAGACCATACTTTTGTGACTCAGCAGGGCTGGGAAAGCTTTCTTCTGACAGCGACCAGAAAGGCCTGGGGCCTCTGCCCTAGAATTACCCGGCGGGCTGGGAAGAACCAGTCCCAGACATTGGTGGGTGGTAAACGGGCTCCTGGAACCAAACAAATCAGGCCTGATTTACAGCGTTTGCTGACGGCTGAGGTGTAAATTCTTCCACCCCTGCCAAGTTCAAGGTCCCAGTGTGATGTCACCGAACGCAGAGCTGGGAAGAGACACGGACAGTTGGCTCTTGTGAGTGGGTGTGAGCCAGCTCCAGCACGCCCAGGTTTGAAGGGGCGGTGGGGAAAAAATGGAAACTTTGGGCTTCCCTGGGGGCGCAGTGGTGGAGGGTCCGCCTGCCGATGCGGGGGACGCGGGTTCGCGCCCCGGTCCGGGAGGATCCCACGTGCCGCGGAGCGGCTGGGCCCGTGAGCCGTGGCCGCTGAGCCTGCGCGTCCGGAGCCTGTGCTCCGCAACGGGAGAGGCCACGACAGTGGGAGGCCCGCGTACCACGAAAAACAAACAAACAAACAAACAAACAAAAAACCCGGGACCTTTCCTGCTGTCCCCCTGGATTCCTGCTCCTTTAATGTAATGCTTTCCCTGCTTTATCTTCCTTTGGAACACCCCTCCCGGCCTTCCATTTTCTGCATGCACGTGCATACGGGGGTAGGGCGGTCTTCCTTCTCTCCCCTGCACCCCAAGATACGTGAGAACAGGCGCGCTGTTTGGATCACGGCTAAATCCCCGCCGCCCAAGCCTGCACGGATCTGCCTCTGAACGGGTTCTCAGTGTTTACTGAGTGAGTGAATAAATCAGTGAATGGGGCCCCTCCTCCAGGAAGCCCTCCCTGGCCCCCAGGCAAGGACGGGTCTCCCTGCCACACGCCTGCGCTGCGCCTTGGACTTTGCAGCACTTAATGGGACAGCATTTGGCGATTCCCCGGGCTCCAGGCGCGCACGTCCTGCCGGAAGAGAAGCCGCTTCCCGGCCGATTCCAAAGTGGCCTTGTTTACGGCCACATCCCCAGCCCTGGCTCCGAGCCCGGCACTCAGCAGACCCTCAATAAATACTCCCGAACAGATGGCCAAAGGGATGATTGGCGTGTGGCATAAACGCAAGAGGGGTGGGGGCTCCGGGGGCGCCCCACTTGCTCCCCCACCCTTCCGAGTACCCTGGGCCTTCATCACATGGGCAGGTTCCAGCCAGCAATGAACAGCCGGTGCTCAAGGCATCGGGTGGCCCTTCATTCTCGCTCGTGCTTTCCACATCCAACCCAGGTGGTCACGCCGCCTCCAGGCAAGGGGACAGTCACCACCCCAAACACCGCCGCGCGCCGGCCGGTAGTGGAGCCTAGAAACAGTCAGAAATGCTCCCGTCCAGAAGGGACCATGTCCTCTCCACTCGCTGTGTGAGGGCCGGATGAGCCCACGGCCCTCCGCTCACGAGGGCCCAGGAAGCCCCACCCATCCTGGTCCCCGGGAGGAGGGGGACCTGCTAGGGAGCACTGCCAAAGGCCACCTGACTTGTCCCCGAAACACAGGCGGGATTGGCACGGGCCAGAGCAGAAAGTACCGGGCAGCACAGAGCAGCCAGCAGCCCGGTCCGGCGCTGCCTGCGAGGGTCTGTCGGGAGGAGCCAGCCAAGGGTCCTGTGGACTTCATCCCGGGGGTGCGCCCCGCACAGGGCCCCAGGACCCCGGCTTTAATCCTCTGCTGCTGCCATCTTGAAATTCTTCATAATTTTTGAACAGAACCTGGCATTTTCACTCTGGCACGGGCCCCACTAATTGTGAAGCTGGTCCTAATCGTAAGAGTTGGCGTTTCACAAAGGGGTAAAGGAGGGTGTCTTGCAAGCATGTGGGCCGGGGGTTACCCCCTTTGGCGATGGCACTGCCCAGAGCCCCCAGGGCCCTGCCCGGAGACACTAGGAGGACAGAGACAAGTTCTACCTGCAAACAGCTTCATTCAAATAGGAAATAGGCTCGGGGCTTAAAAAGAATCTCTTCTGGCTCCTAAAGAGTCAGCTTCTATGATTCAGTGTAGGGGTGCAGTGCTGTCTCCTGGGGTCTTGCGGGGCTTAGATTTGCGAGGAAACTCATCTGGGTTTCCGCCTTTGTATAGCGGCCACACCCCTCTCCCCGCATCAGGACCCAAGATGCACCTTGGCCCGTGTGTTAATTCAGTTGTTGGACAAGGATTTGGTGCCAGGCCTCTTTCTAGGGAAATAGGCAGTGAACAAAACAGACAAAAATCCTTGCTTGCGGAGGCTTGCGTTCTAGTGGGGAAGAAAGAGCAGGAAAAGGAAGTCAGATGTACAGTGTGAAAGGCAGGGATCAAGCAGGCAGTGTGCTTAGGGGGCAGAGAGCTGCCATTTGGAAACGGCCTGATCACTAATAGAACACGGTTAGAGACCCCGCATCGCAGGCCCCGTCCGCTCCTCCTTTGCCCACAATGGCCAGGGTGCAGCCAGCCTGGCCTGGGCCTTGACCCCCTTTAATTCGTCCGCTGACCTGACAGCCGGGCAGAAAATCGTTCAGGAAGACAAATGAGGCTGCCGCTGAAAGGCACCCCGGCTCTCCCCGGAGCTCCCAGGCATGGGAGGAGCAGAGCCAGGCCCTCATCCTGCCCTCGTTTTGCTCTCTCCTGCCATTTTCCGTCCTCAGCATCCCTGACCTGCCTCCATCCTTCCGCTGAAATCAGATGACCGAAGTGCGGCCGACGGACGCAGGCTCGGACCACCTCCTCTCTTTGACACCAGATCCAGGGTCAGAGGCACAGACAAGCAGTCACACTTTTCTGTCGCTCTTTTTGCTCCCCAGAACCGTCTCCTCAACTTCGTCTTATTTTTGCTAAAATGCAGATTGGGAAAGCAGTGAAACCCAGCAGTGCATCCTCTGTGTTGATGTCATGTGAGCAGATGCTTGGAGGTGACTTTCCGTCACCCTCCTGCTGCCCCACTAAAAGGGGCGGGGGCGGGGGAAATGTGTCCTTGGAAAGTCCCTGCAGCTGTGTGGCCGTGGGCGTGTCTCCTGACCTCTGTGGGGTCACGTGCCCCCTGCCTTGTTCCCTCTCTCCTTCCCTTTCCCTGCTCCTCAAAGGGCTACAGGGCGAGCAGACCCCAGGCGCCACGAGCCGGTGCTGCCTGTGGTGGCGTCACCTTCCCCGTGATGGGCAGGTCCAGAGGATGGAGTCTAAGTGACAGGGGCTCGCTGGGTGGCTGAGCCAGCGGTGTGGGAAGCTGTGACCAGGTGTCACCAGGAGCCAGACCCCAGTGAGCTCAGCAAAAGCGGCAAAGGAAAGCTTCCATCCTTGGAAGCGCCAAGACCACGGTCTTCTCGACCTCCAGGGGGGGGTCCCGCTCCCTCCCCGTAGTGACAGGGCAGCACAGAGATGGGGCTCAATGTCTGCTGGGCCACATCCTGGCCTCGGCCCAGAGCCCCTCTGGATGGTACCCTCCTGAGGCCAGGAGCACATGTGACTCCCCTGGATTATCCCAAAGGGCCCTGCACATAGTAGGTCCTCAACGTCTAGGAACTGGGCCAAAAGGAGATGGGGGAAAATTCCCCAAAAGTTAACTCACTGGCATTTCACCTGCTTTTCTCCTTCACTTGAGGATTTTAAGACTTTTTAGAAAACGATTACAGCCAGGAACACCCAACTATGGGTCCAAGAGTGAAACAATGAAAAGACAGGAGAGACAGAGCGTAGCCCCAAAACCTGATAAATAAAAGGGGCTGCGGGCCTTTCATGAAATAAGGATGGTCTGCAGAGCCCTGGGCGCAAGGCTTACAAACTGCCACTGGTCCACAAGTCTGGATCTCCTCGGCCACCACCCTCTCTCCTCTGGATTCCGGGAGCAACCCTACGCTGCCTCCCCACCCCGGCTGCCTGCCGCAGCCAATGCTGGAGGGAACATCACCTGTAGAGCGATTTTGGAAAGTGTTGAGGCGTAATCTACTAGAGCCCCATCTGAGCACACCTTTCGGCTCAGCAATTCCACTCCCAACAGAGATGCTTTCACGTGTTCACCAAAAGCCCTGCACAGAACGCCCAGAGGAAGCAGCTCTGCTCTCCACAGCCCTCAATGCAGCCCGCCGCCTGCAGTGGGACCCATCAGGAACACGTGGAATGAAATGAATGAGCTAAGTGGCACATGGGCTACAAGGACATGGCTCACAGCACATGCTGAGCCAAAGCAGCCAGATGCTAGGGTATTTGCTGCCCGATTCCATTGGTAACAATTCAAAACCAGGCAAAATGTTCCATGGTGTTGGAAGACACAGGAACAGGTGGGGGTGGGGCGGACTGGAAGGGGTCACGGAGAGGATCTGGAGGTCACATTCTTTTTCTTTCCTGTGTACTAGTTACCTGAGTGCATTCCCTTTATGAAAATCCATTGAGTTGTACTGCTGTAGACGGAATTGTGTTGTTCTCAAATGCACATGTGGAAGCCCTAACCCCAGTGTGACTGTATTTGGAGATAGAGTCTTCTTTAAAATTTATTTTGGCTGCGCCGGGTCTTAGTTGCGGCACGCAGGATCTTTGTTGAGGCATACGGGATCTTTAGTTGCGGCATGCGGGCTTCTTAGTTGCAGCATGCATGTGGGATCTAGTTCCCCGACCAGGAATCGAACCCGGGCCCCCTGCATTGGGAGCGTGGCGTCTTACCCACTGGACCGCCAGGGAAGTCCCAGAGATAGAGTCTTTAAGGGGGGAATTAAGGTTAAATGAGGTTATCAACCTCAAGGGTAGTGCTCCAGTCCTGTAGGAACACCAGAGAGACACAAAAGAAAGGCCATGTGAGGACACAGCAAGAAGGTGGCTGTCTGCAAGCCAGGGAGGGAGCTCTCACCAGAACCCAGCCTTGCTGGACTTTGATCTTGGACTTCCAACCTCCAGAACTGTGAGAAATACATTTCTACTGTTTAAGCCCCCTGGTCTGTGGTATTTTGTTACGGGAGCCTAATTAGCATATGCTTAGGACGTGTGCACTTTTCTCCACATATGGTATATTCAATTAAAAGTTGACTTAAAAGGCAAGTCTGGTCCTAGCCCTCCTCTATTTGCAATTCTTCCCTGGCTTCTCATCTGCTCTTAAGATCGAGTCCAAATTCATAATGCGGTCGTGAAGACAGCATGATCGAGCCCCTCTTGGCCTCTCTGGTCTTGGACCAACTCAGCCACAGCTGCTCTGACTTTGTTTCAGTTGCTTGAACATGCCAGACACTTACCTGCCTCAGGGCCTTTGTGCCTGCTGGTCCCACCACCTAAAACACTTCCTCTACCTTTTTGCATAGCAAACTCCTCATCCTTCAGGTTCCAGCTTAAGTTTGTTTTTTCCTTGGGAAAGGTTTTCCTGATCCCAAGCTGGGTCAGATTGCTCTAGTATAAACTCTCAAAGCACCTGCCTTTTTCTTCATTACACCCCTTCCAGTTGGAAATATATGTAATATTGCTGCCTGTTGTCTGTCTTCCCCACTAGATTGTGAACTCTTTGAGGGCAGGGGGCGGTCTTGTTCTCCGGTGGGACCACAGTACCCACTGTGAATGAAAGGATGGATGGATGGATGGATGGATGGAGAGTTGGATAGATGGATGGTTGGATGGAAGGATGGAGGGTTGGATAGATGGATGGATGGATGGATGAATACATGGACAAATGGATGGATGGACAAATGGAGAGGTGGATGGAAGGATGGAGGGTTGGATAGATGGATGGATGCATGGATGAATACATGGACAAATGGATGGATGGATGGTTGGATGGACAGATGGATAGATTTATGAACAAATGGATGGATGAGTAGATATCAATCCCAATAAAAATATCTCCAGCAGGCAACAATTCTGTTTACAACAGAAGCCATCAGTTGAAACTTTGAGGTGCACAAACGAGTCAGCACAGTGTGCTCTGCTGATTTTTAGGAAGTGATCTAAGAATACATCTCTCGGCCTTTCCTCGATGAGGCAAGTGGTGAACCTCTTTAAATATTTATGCTTTTAAAGTGCTAAAGTTTGGAAACACCTAAAAAATACTCCTGTGATGTGTTGTCTACCTTAGGCCTTCCAGCTATATGGAAAGGGGAGAAGACATTTCTGTTTTGGAAAATGGATGAAGGCCATTTCCCCAGCACCAGAGTCGGGGAAGTGAGAAGATTCTGGTTCCTGCACCCTAGGTGTGTGGGCAGCTGGCACGTGCCGGGGTGGTGGCTGCAGTGGGTGTCAGAAGCCCATCAGTGCTCGTCTATGAGCTGCAGGGTTAGACATAAGTGGGGGCGTACGACGAGGTGCTGGGTGTCCCAAGGCCTGCGGAACTCTTCCAGGTGCCCCCCCTCACCCATCCCCAGCTGAGCTCTGTGTCTTCCAGTTCTTCCATCCTGCTCTCTCCCCTCCAGGTCTTTGCATATGCTGTTCCCTCCGCCTGGAACACCCTTCCTGAGCCTTTCCACCTGAGTAACGCCGGCTCTTCTGGAGGTTGTCACTTCCTCCAGGATGCCTTCCTGGGATTCCCCCACAACACACTCCATCAGACTCTCCTCCCCCTGCTCGCCCCGAGTGTCCCTGTCCCAGTACCTTCAACCCACACTCACAGAGCAGACAGGTGTCACTATTTGCAGACAGGTGTCGAGGCACTGGGAGTGGGTAGTGAGCAGGACAGCCCCTGCCCCCGGGAGCTTACATTCCAGCGGAGGAAATACTAATACCCGCCAAGAACGCAGAGTGTAGTGAACCACAGTGAAACCGGCTGTGGACCCAGGAGGAGGGGGGGAGGGGCCTCGTGCGGGTGGGCGGTGGCGGGGGTGGCTGAGGATGTGCCGCGGGACGTGGGCCGGAGGGACAGCACGGACCAGGGCCCGAGGCGGGAGCGAGGGGCCCGCGTTAGAGGGACAGTCAAGGGGCCCGTGGGCCCCTCCTGATCCATCCGGTGGTTGCTTGCGTGTCCGTCTATCTGTCTGTCTCATGACGGTTTCCTGGGGGCGGTTTCCTTGAGGCCCGCACAGCAGCTTCTGGAAGGCGACTGGGGCTCAGCCAAGCACGGGCAGGGTCTGTGTGGGCTGTGCTGGCTGCCCGCCCGCACCTACAGATGGAAGCCAGAGGGCCTTTTCCCCAGCCTGTCTGATTCCCTTTCCCTTCCCCTCCCACGACCCCGCAGTGCAGACGGTCCCCTGCGATGACGGAGGAACTCAGACCCAGAGACAGATACCACTAGCTTGGTCAGACCCATCAGCAGCCCCTGCAGGAGGACCCGGGCAAAGCCTGCAGAGACCGCAAACCTGCAGGCACCAAGGAGCAATCCGGGCAAGTGGGCAGGAAGGGGGAGCAGTAGGGGTCCCTGGCTGTGTGGCTGAGACCAGCTCCTTGTTACGGGTTGAACTGTGTCCCCTCAAAATTCCTGCCTCGGAGTTCTGACCCCCGGCGCCTCAGAGAGTGGCGGTATCTGGAGCTGGGCTTTTAGAGAGGCGATTAAGGTAAAACGAGGTCACTAGGGTGGGGCCCTAGTCCGATGTGACTGGTGTCCTTATAAGAAGAGGAGATCAGGACACAGACACACACCGAGGGATGGCCATGTGAGGACACAGGGAGGAGACGGCCGTCTACACGCCGAGCAGAGAGGCCTCGGGAGGAACCAGCCCTGCTCACACCTGGATCTCAGATTCCAGCCTCCAGGACTGGGGACAGTCAATCTGGCTGCTTACGCTTTCCAGACTCTAGGACTTTGTCCTGGTGGCCCTGGCTGACTAATGCCTTTTTCTTTAAGGGGAAAACCAGACCTGACATGCAATCCTCCGTAACTTCTGTGACATCCAAGAAAAATCCTAAGGCTCAAATCTTTGGACACGAGCTGCAGAGGTTACTCCCGGATCTCCTTCTGGAAGACCTATGAGTAAGCAGGGGCTTTCTATTGTTCCGGGGAAGATAATAATAAAAGCAGGATTTATGCAGTTTGCTTATCTGTACTCACTTCGCAACCAGCCCCCTCGAGGGGCACCCTCCGACCCCACCTCACGCCTGGGGACACTGGAGCACGGGGAGGGGTAACTGTCAGTCCCACTGCGGGAAGCAGACCCTGCCCCTTCCTTGGGTGCAGCCCACGTCCCTTCTGGACCCTCACTGGCATCGGTGGAGACTTCTAGCGACTATTCTGGCAGAGCTGTGACTCTCCTGAGAAAGAGCTGCATCCAGGGATGCTCAGAGACCCCTCGGACAAAGTCCCTGCCCTGAACGAGACCCTCCCCATCAGTGGGTCCTGGCTTGTGGAGACTCACGCTGGCTGCTCCATAGGCCTTTTGTCCTTTGGTCCCTGATTGGCGTGAATTCTTCTGGGTGTTAAGAGAAGGAAATAATGAAACCTGCCAGGGCCACGTCATCATTTCCAGACGTCTGGGGCGCGTGTGGGAAACGCCCGTGGCGTCTGGATCCAAGAGGGCTGTCTGGGCGCCAGGGGCCCATGGCTAACTGCCTGTGGAACGCAACTTTGTCTCGCTGGAGATTCTGTGGCTGGGCCACGCTCTCCCTCAATTGCTTGATGTTCCCTCACTGAGATGTGCAGGGTGTGGATGCTGAGTGCGCTGCATTCACGTGGGCTTCCTGGAGGTGGTGTCTCGGCTCCCGGGCAGGGGAGACTGGGGGAGGTTCCACTATGGACAGTGACCTGACAGCGCTCAGGAGAGCACCTGGCACAGTCTCCCTCTGTAAGGGCTCTGTGGCCATCACCTGCCACCAAATCTAAAGGGCACTTGCTTCCTTCAAAGTCGGAGGAAAAGTGGAAGCAGCTTAAGGCGCATATCCCTAAAGACGAAGGCAAATACCACACCCTCTAAAAAGAGCTAATGGCTCACAAACAGGGTGATGGTGGCAGAAAGATAGACACACAGACCAACGGGACAGAATAGAGAATCCAGAAATAACCCCTGCATATACGGTCAAACCATCTTCGACAAGACCATTTGGTTGAACCACTGAATGCAATGGAGCAAAGGACAATCCTTTCAACAAATGGGTTGGGAAAGCTGGATCTCCACATGCCAGAGAGTTAACCTGGACCCTGAATTTCCACCATCTACAAAAATTAACTCAAAATGGATCAAAGAGCTGAATGAAAGACTTGAAACTATAAAATGCCTAGAAGAAGACATAGGGAGAAATCTTCATGATGTAGGATTTGGCAACGATTTCTTGCATATGACGCCAAAAGCACAGGCTACAAAAGCAAACATAAACAAGTGGGATTCCATTAAACTTGAAACTTCTACGCCACCAAAGAAACCATCAATAGGGTGAAAGGTAACCTACACAAGGGGAGAAAATATCTGCAAACCATGTATCTGATGAGGGGTTCATATCCAGATGATAGAAAGAACGCCTCGATTCAATATCCAAAACCAAAAAAATCTGATTAAAATTGGCAAAGGACTTGAATAGACACTTCTTCAAATAAGATAAACAAATGGCCGATAAGCATATGAAACCATGCTCAGCAACACTAATCATCAAGGAAATGCAAATCAAAAGCACAAGATATCATTTCACTCCCATTATGGTAGCTACTATCAAAAACCAGAAAATAACACACGTCGTTGAGGATGTAGAGAAATTGTAACTCTTGTGCACTCTTGATGGGAGCGTAAAACGGTGCAGCCACTATGGAAGACAGTATGGAGGTTCCTCAAAAAATTAAAAATAGAGCTACCATGTGATCCAGCAAACCTGCTTGCGGATGTATCCCCCAAAGAAGTGAAAGCAGGGTCTCCAAGAGATATGTGCACCCCTGTGTTCACTGCAGCACTGTTCATAAAAGCCAAGAGTTGGAAGCAACCCAAGTGTCCACTGACGGACAAATGGATAAAGAATATCTGGTCCGTCCACACGATGGAAGGTAATTCAGCCTTAAAAATGAAGGACATTCTGACACATGCAACAATGCGGATGAACCTTGAAAACCTTACGCTCAGTGAAATAAACCAGTCACAAAAAGACAAATACTGCATGATGCTACTTTTATGAAGCATCCAAAATAGATAAACTCTTAGGAACAGAGAGTAGGGTGGTGAGTGCCTGGGGCTGGGGGGAAGGGGAAAAGGAGAGCCGTCCAATTAGTGCAAGAGTTTCAGTTCTGCAAGATGAAAAGTTCGAGAGATTTGCTGTACGACAGTGTGTATCCAGTTAACACTGCTGCACTGTACATTTAAAGATGGGCTGCAGGGGAAATTTTATGTATTTTTTGCAATATTAATAATAACAGAGCTAAAGACTCTTCAAAGGATCAGAATTTGTAGGAAAGGGTAAGTGCACTGGAGTCAGGGCAGAGAGCAGAACCGAGGAGGGAGGTAGGCAAGCACGACACATGCTGGGCTAACTTCCCAGGTAGGTGTGGACACCGGCCCCCACCTGTGCCGTCCTTGGACTTGGCAAGTTCATTTAAGGAGCTGGGGCCACACAAGGGTTGAGTTAATACAGGGAAATCCCAGGCAGGCAGGAAGAAGCCTGTGGGGCTAAAATGTGATGGTGGAGGGAGAGAGCAAGGCTGGCAATTGGGACACATGCTCGTGTAGGAGAGAGTTTGGGTACCAAATTGGATGCAAACTCCCGGAGCATCTGCGATGTGCTAGGCTATGTGCACAGGTGAGGAGCTGCCCTGCAGGTAGAGATGAGGTGGCTCAGGGGATGCGTGGGCAGGATCAGGGACCCGGGCTTGTCTCCATATAAGTAAGAACTGAAAATGCCAAGTGTAATTAGCCTCCAAAGAGCTCCACCGAACATCATCCTTGGTTTCTTAATTGGTGGCAGTGCCAGGCAAGAGCTCCTGCAAAAGCCTCCCTTAATATTTGTTGAGGGTTTGCACGGGGTCTTCCATGGCCGTGGTTTCAAGGGGGCTCGGGTGCCTTGTATTGGGAGGGCACTCCCCTGTGGGCCTGGCCTTGGATCCTTAGAAACCAGAACTCAGAGCAACCCAAGTCTTGGGGGCTATGGGTGTTTCAGGACCCCACATTGGCGCCAACTGTTTTACAGACTGAAAAATGGAAATGGGTTTACCTCTTGGTCTACCCTGCTTTCCAATTCAAAAAGTGGATTGCTTTCAGTTAAAAGAGAAACAGTCCTTAATTGGTAGCCTCATCATATAACTATCATTAAAATTATCAAATTGCACTCCCAGACAGACTGACGCTCGCTCTTAACAAGGCGTGGAAAACCACCTCGTGGTGCTCCAGATGGAGAAGCTCTTTAAGGACCGAGACTGTCCCTTCTCTGTCACTCATGGGAACTTTCCATTTGGAGTCCTTTGGAGTTGGTAACCTCATCTGATTGGTCAACTCACTTGTGAATCGTGCACAGGAAATAAAATGAGAAGGGGGGGGAACCATGGCTTTATTTATAGAAACCTCATTTTTGCTATCCATCAAAAAAATAAACACAACCCACCTCACACTAAAAATACGCTTCTGAAGATCAACAATGAGGCCATGTTTGGTGGACTCCCTAAGAAGTGGAGATTTCAAACGGTAGGAATTTCTCACAGACGTTCCTAGAATAATCCAGGATAGTGTGCCAACAAGACTTTTTTTTTTTCATTGACATTTTAAGCAACATGTCACCTCCTCCTTGACTCTGAAACTGGCAAAGAGGAGCCTCATGCTCTGAGAGACTGGTACAAGCTGTGTGACCTTTGCCAGTTTACTTAACCTCTCTGAACCACGTTTCCAGTGTAGAGTGATATCTACCATTCAGGGATGGTGTGAGGAGTAAGCCAGATAATAAACCCATAATAAAGTTCTGAACACAAAAGAGATGCTCAGTAACCAGCAGCGACAATCATAATACACTCATGGGGAGAATGTTTTGCCACCAATTCTGATTCCACAAGCCAAGGGCTGTTCACAGACCTGCTGGTGAACATTGGCCTCCCTTGGGACCATATGTTAAACCTCTCCCAGCAGCACTGAAAGATTATTTTTTAGGTTTAAAAGAAACCAGGGAAGTCACAAAAAGGATAGGTCTGTTGCTCCATGATATATTTTAAAGACAGAACGATGGAGAAGCCCTTGTTACAAGCCCTAAGTCCCAGAGGATGCCACATAACGTCTCAACAGGTTTTATTCCTGTCGCATCCAGTGGAGAGGTGGCCTGGAGCACTGCAAAGTGCATGGAACCTGACCCCACCGCTTCCTAACTGTGTGACTGTCACTGTCTTCTCCTCTGTAAATGAGGAGGTAGTAGCCCCTGCTCGGTAAGGCACACACACCGCATCTGGTGCATAACCATGCACCACACATCTTAGCCATTAGAATTATTAATAGTGATAGCATTCTATAATCTGCTCCTTTTTCTCTCTTGTCACTTAACTGTGTTCTATGTTTGTTTTACTCATCTCTGTAAACCCCACACCCAGCACAAAACAGACGCTCAACAAATTTCTGGCCGACGAGGCAAGAACATACCTTGTCCTGAAGGAGATGAAGCTGAGTAGATGGGAGGGTGATGATAATACCCTGTGATGAGGAGCCCACGGGAGGACCTGCGGGGCTGCGGGGTGGCAGGGTGGCGGGGCACGGGCGGAACCCTTGATGAGCTCCCGGGAAGGGGGAAGGTGTCAGGACGGAGGAGGATGTTTTCCTCGTGGGACGTCCACAGGTTGTACCTCACCCCTCACTGATGAGCACTTAGGCTGTCTCCAAACACTTTTCACTGTTCTGCACAAAACAGTCGTTGCCCAACTCCTACTCAATCAGTTCCTTAGGATATGTTTCTAGAATTGGGGCGTAAACATCTGTCTTATTCGCCCCATCCTCCACCCACCCATCCATCCATCCAACATCCATCCATCCATCCATCCATCCATCTATACATCATACATCTGTACAAACTTCCTTCCTTCTTTCCATCCATCAGTCCGTCTATCGAACCATCTATCCATCCATCCTCCATCCATTCATGTACCCATCCATCCATCTATCCTTCCTTCCTTCGTCCCTCAGTAGAACTTACATTTTTGTTCATATTGGTATTTTATTCCTCTGAAATTTATTCCTAGAGTATTCCTATTTCACACCCCCCACCTTGCTCTTTTGTACTGGATTCTTTCTCCACTGTAATTTCCAGCAGTTACACCTGATTTGGCCACACATTGACTCTGGAAAGCTGTTAGCCTCTGACTCCTTGGCTGAGCTGTCCTGTAGTTCTAACCAGGTTTGAGCTGATACTTGTGGGTCTTTCAGGTAGGCCATCATATCATCTTCAGTCAGTGAACATTTTATATCCCTCTTTCAATACCTATAATTATTATTGAATTTTCTTGCGTAATAGCACATTCTAGAACTTTCAGGACATTGATAATTAACAGAGCTGATCACAGCATCCTTGACTTGTTCCCAACTTTAATGAGACCACTTTTAACATGTCACTATCCAATGTGATGTTGGCTCCTGGCTTGAAATAGATATTTCTAACCCTGTTATGAAGGTGTCCTTTTTGTTCTTTTAAGAGTTTTTGGCAGGCAGAGATGTTGAGGTCTATCCAATGTCTTCTTCAGCATCAAGTCAAGAAGATCACAAGTGTAGCGGATTGCAGGAGGCCACGATTCTCCCACCCTGGCCAGTAGCCGCACCCTTTGCCATGCCACTTTGCAGTGCTTCCCGTCAAGAGGCAGAGGGTGTTTCTGAAGCTTGAGCCTGGCCTGGCCTTGTGACTTGGTTTGGCCAATAGAATGAGACAAAGTGACGGACCTCACTGGGCCTCCGTGTGCCTCCACTCTCTATCCTGGACCTGGCTCCTGCCTGTGAACAAGACTGGGCCAGCCTTCTGGAGGATGAGGGACTGATTTTTTCCTGCACTGTCCTGGCAATCACGGAATGAGCCTGCATGTGTGATTGGGACCAATTTTTTTGTATCCTGCCTAGTTGCCAAAACCTTAGCAAATGTGACCAGGCACTCGTGATCAGAATTGGCTACCTGAAAGACATGGAAGCAACCTAAATATTCATTGACAGAGGACTGGATAAAGAAGATGTGATACATCTATACAATGGAATATTACTCAGCCATAAAAAAGAATGAAATAATACCATTTGCAGCAACATGGGTGGACCTGGAGATTGTCATACTGAGTGAAGTAAGTCAGACAGAGAAAGACAAATATAATACGATATCGCTTATATGCAGAATCTAAAAAGAAATGATACAAAACAGAAACGGACTCACAGACTTAAGAGAATGAAATTATGGTTACTGGCGGGGGGGAAGGGTGGAGGGAAGGGGTAGTTAGGGAGTTTGGGATTGACACGTACACACGGCTATATTCAAAAAGGATAACCAACAAGGACCCACTGTATAGCACAGGGAACTCTGCTCCATGTTATGTGGCAGCCTGGATGGGAGGGGAGTCTGGGGGAGAATGGATACATGTATATATATGGCTGAGTCACTTTGCTGTGCACCTGAAACTATCACAACATTGTTAATCGGCTATACTCCAATGTAAAATAAAAAGTTAAAAAAAAAAGAATTGCCTACCTGAGACTTTATAAAATTGAAGGCTCATTTTTGAACGTCTTATTGCTTCAAAAAATGATGCTACCATCAGCTCACGGGAGAGGATGGGTGTGGTCTCTGGGGATGCCCAGGAGCCTGGCTTCTAGGTGTGCGATGCTTAGAGGAGAATGATCATGATATCCAGAGTGAGGACATGGCAGCCGACACCCGGGAGGTCTTAGGCCCCAGAGGTACAGCCAGCTGAGGCCACTTTCTAAGTGGGTGGACCTAGGGAGCGTTGGTGCCATCCCACAGTGGGTCACAGAGTCTAAGCGGAATGAAGCCCCCAGAACACTGCTGTCCCTAGGGCTTTGCTGTGGTGGCTTTAAAATATGTCATTGAATTCTTCGAGATTCCTCTACTCAGAAGGGAGCCTAATCTCCCTCCACTTGAGTGTGGACTGAGCTTAGTGACTCACTTCTAACCAACAGAATAAGGTAGACATGACAGCATGTAACTATTGAAACTAGGTCACCAGAGGCATTTCAGCCTCTTCCTCACTCTCTCTTGGACCACCTGCTCTGGGGAAGCTGGCCGCCATGTTGTGAGGTTGCTCAAGCAGCCTGTGGAGAGGTTCCTGTAGTGAGGAGCTGAGGCTCCTGCCAACAGCCCTGTGAGCGTGCCATCTCGGAGGTCAATCCTCCTGCCCCAGACAAACTTCAGATGCCTGTAAACCTGGATGACATCTTGACCACAACCTCATGAGAGATCCCCAAGCCAGAATCACCCAGCTAAGCTGTTCCTGAATTTCTGACACACAGAAAGAACCTGAGATAATAAATATGCATTAAGACACAAGGTTTTGAGGTCGTTTGTTACACAGCGCAAGATAAATAATATACTTCTTATGGTGGCTCTGAGCGGTGACTTCATCATTGTTCCCTTTCGTGGACTCAAGGGCCTGGCAGTTTTCTCTTCTCTAACCTCCCACTAGTATAGACTTCTTAGTTTACTGGACACTCTACTTAAAATGTATGCCAACTTGTTGCTTGATAAGGAGCGAGCCCGGGTTTCTCAGGCTGGTGTTGTACAAGAGAAGCAGGTCTCTGACCAAAGCCCTTCTACAGACCACTGTAGGAGAAGCTCCCAGAAGCTGCCCGACGTTTGTTCTAACTGCCCTGGCATTGGTCTCTCACCCTTGTGGGGGGATTGGCAGCAGGCTAAGCTCAACTCAGGGTACCCCTTGAAGACAGAAGCCAGGTCATAATTCCATGGTGGAATTACATGGTCAGTGAGAATGCTTTCCTGCAGAGCTGCTTTAGGTGGCTTGAAGCAGGGGTGAGTTCTGGCACTGCCCTCTCCTGATGTCTTAGAAACATCTCATAGGAGCTTTACACACACACACACACACACACACACACACACACACACACACACACGATAACGTTTTTGGTAATAAAACTTGCATGTGGCCAGCACTAAGGAGCCCCCTTCCTGACCCCTGAAGGGACACCACTATCCTGATTCCTGTCTTCACAGGTGCATTTTGCTGTTGTGTGTCCTATAAACGGGGCTGGATGGAGTTCTGTTCATTCTATAAGTGGGATCCTACAGTGTGCGCTCTTTAGTGTCTGGCCTCCTATGTTCATCGCGACCTTGGTGATTCCTCCCCATGTTCGGAGCGGCTGTGGGTGGTTCACCCCAGGGTTGTTGAGGGCTCCATGGTGGGAAGGGATCACGGGTGTGTATCTGTCACAGGGCTGGTGGGCATTTGGGGGGGGTCCTGACTTGGAGCCATCATGAACAATACTGCGAGGAACCCTCATCTGTGTCTCTGGACAACCAAGGGCGGCATGCGTCTCAGTTGAGTCCCGCGGGGAGAGGTCCGCTGGGCACCAAGTCTGCTTGGTTCGGCAGCAGTGGCTCCCAGCTATTGAGTTTCCAGTCCCGCCAGCAGCCTGTGAGAGCACCTTGGCCCCGCACTCTGGCCCGACGTTGGCATCATCTGCATTTTGCATTTTAGCCCCTCTGGTGGGTATATGATGGCCTCAAACTGTGGTTTCACCTTGCATTTCCTGATGACTAATGAACTTGAGGGCCTTTTCATGTGCTTACTAGGCCCTTTCTTTTAAGATGCTTGTTAATCACCTGATGTGATTTTCGGGTTCCTGGGAAGCATGCCTATCTCTTGAGAACACACTGATAAGCTTTCTCCCAGGAGCAGTGACACATTTCATTTTCTTCCTCCAAGACTAGCCCAAACACACAAACGAGACTTCGAGCTGCTTGTGCCGATCCATTTTCTCCCCAAGGGCTCATTTTGTGTCGCTCTGACCCCATTTAAATATCTGCATCCAGCAGGTAATCTGGCTGAGTTACAGTTACAAAGGTTTTGTCATGGAGAGCCCGCCGGGAGTTCTCTGTAAGTGCCTTCCTGAGATTTCACTTTGGCAGAGGTGAGCATCTGGTTACACCCGACCCCGAGCCTTTTCAGAACACAACAATTGCGGCTGGGCTGTATGGAGGACACTTGGGACTCTCCTGCCCTCTGTCCTTGAGGAAACCCTTCGCACTGTTATCAGACACCCCCGAGCTGTCTCCAAGTGGACGTGGGAGAGCCCTCGCTCAGACTCTCACTATCTCCACTTTCACAAAAGGGTGGGGACTCGGGCCCACTTGATCCTCAGCAAGACACACAGGTCCCTGGACAATTAGCATCAGAAAAGAGCTGTAGGGCTTCCCTGGTGGCGCAGTGGTTGAGAGTCCGCCTGCCGACGCAGGGGACGCGGGTTCGTGCCCCGGTCCGGGAGGATCCCACGTGCCGCTGAGCGGCTGGGCCCGTGAGCCATGGCTGCTGAGCCTGTGCGTCCGGAGCCTGTGGTCCGCAACGGGAGAGGCCACGACAGTGAGAGGCCCGCGTACCGCAAAAAATAAATAAATAAATAAATAAAAGAAAAGAAAGTAAGAAAATAAGAAAAGAGCTATAGAATGGGGAATTCATTCATTCGGCAAATGTTTACTGAGCACCTACTATGTGCCTGGCACTGTGGGCATGCTGAGGATTCAGGACACACAAGAGATGCTATCCTGGGCCACCTGGTCTTTACATCAGTGGAGGAGGAGGGGCAGATAGTAAATAAGTCCAATAAATCAGACCCAATTATGATTCTCAGACCCTACTTGGGGGGATGGAAAATGGGGAGCACTTTGGCCAACGGTTTGGCAGTTTCTTAAATAGTTAAACACACTTTTCCTCATATGACCCCCGTATTCCAGCTGGAGGCATTTATTGGAGAAATGAAAACATGTTCATAAAAAGCATTGCTCCTTGCAGCTCCATTCATAAAGGCCTCAAACTGGAAACAACCAATCCTTCCAGGAGGATGGATACACAGGCTGTGGTCCATCCACATGATGGGACGTACCCAGCATCAAACCCACTACTGCTCCGCATGACTGAGGACCAGGAGCTGGACATGGGGGAGTCCTCACCCTACGCTTTCTTTTATAGGAAGTTTAGAACGGGCAGAATTAGTCCTTGGTGGTGGGGGTGGGGGGCTGATGGGGGACAGGTGTGAGGCCACTTTCTGGGGGCGATAGGACTATTGCATATCTTAGCGGGATATAGGTTATACAAGCATAGGAAGTTGTGTTAAAACTGATGGCACCGTGCACTTGAGATCTGGGTGTTTTACTCTATGTGGATTACACCTCAGTTTAAAACATCTAATTAAGACATGTGCTCAGAGCTATAAAGGAGAGGGTCTGGTGTTAGGAGTGGGGGTAACGGGCACCCCCAGTGGGATGGAGAAGGCTAAAAAGGTCTCCGTCAGATGACATCGAAGGCCAGAGATGAGAAGGAGACAGAGAAAGAGGGCTCCAGGGGAGGAGGCTGCTTGTGCAAAGGCCCGGGGCTGCCGTCTGGGGTGGCTTGGGGACAGCCTTTCCTGAGCCACCAGTAGACTTTCACTTTGTGGCTCTGTGGCTGGTAAGACTAGCGGGTCCAGAGCCTGAGGGGAACTCTACCTGGTCTCAGTCCTCACTCTTCTCTGGCTCCACCTTTGGCTTCTTTCATTTTTTTTTTCTTTCACCTTGATATTAATTTATACTATTTTCTTATATTTTATCCACAGGTATAAACTGGCTATAATCTTTTATTTGAGGGATGGGAGGACAAAAGAGAATTAAGGGTGGGATGTGAACCAGCCCAGGTAAGGCTTTGCGGGCCATCCACGTTCTCCTCGTGGGCATGGCAAGCTCATAAAGATTCAAATACAATGGCTATTCCTCTCCTCCCTGCCCAAAAGAACAGTGATAAGAGCAGACATTTAAACATTGCAGGTGGTTCCACCCACCACCTGCCTCCCAGGGAGCCTGAGTCGAGGGAGCTGAACCTCCTGTTCCTTGTTCAGGTCTCATGCCCTCGTGCCTTTCAGCATGTGGGCGTCATCCACCCCCCAGGACTCCAGCCCTCGAGCAGCTGCATGCATTCTCTAGACTCACTGTCCTTTAGAGGTTGAACTTCATCTGGCACCAGCCAAAGACACAAGACACAGGTGTCTCTTCTAAGGCAGCAGGAAACACAGTTGGCGCTGGACCTGTCTTAAAGGTTGGCCTCCAATGTGGCCTCCTCAAGGGACTTTCAAAGTTAATCATCCTTTGACTCTAACCTCCTCCTTAGATTTGGGAAGAGGGGAGAGAGCACCAGACTTGGAGTAAGCAAACAAGAGCTCTGGTCCCACCTCTGTCACCAAACTGCTGTGTGACTTTAGGAATATCACTCAACCTCTCTGAGCCCCAGTTTCCTTCTGTCACCAGGAAAATGAGGGGGTTGGACCTGGATTTCTCATTCTGGGGTCTCTGGAAGGGATCCAGGACATTCATTAGCCTCTTTAAGGGCAGAAAAAATCGGTGATATAATTATTTAAAGATTTCCCCCTTGAGATGGAAGTTGGAAGCCTCTGTGTGTAAGTGAGGTGGTCAGTCGAGGTCAAGACTAGATTTATGGCTCAGCCAGACACTTCTAGCAACTTTTGGAGCTTTGGCCAAGCGAGAGTTTTAAATTGTTTGTATTCTTAGTCACATATCGTTTAATATATAACCCCAACTGCCGGTGGTGGAAGGACCACTGATGTTAAAATACTAATTAAGAAAGAGCCCACATATGATAAAAATTTAGTAAATTCAGCTTAAGATGGTTTCATAAGCTGATGGCTATAATCTAAAATCGATAGCTCATTAAGATATCTCCAGAACTTCAACCACCAATGTGAAAAAAAAGAAACGAGTAACTTCACACAGGAGAAGCCTGACACCTCCCCTCAGCCGGGTGAGCTGGCAGCATCCCAGGGACCAGCCGTGTTGATGGCGTACATGCCCTCATGCGATGGGATGAGAAGGCATTTCCCCTCTGTGGTCCTCCCCCAGACCCACAATCCCAGTCTCATCATGACAAAAAGTTCCAGCTGAGGCACATCCACAAAACAACTGCATTAGTCGTACCCCAAACTGCCGAGGTCATCAAAAACAAAGAATCACAGCCAAGAGGAGCCTGGGGAGAAATGACGACTAAATGGATCGGATCCCGGGACAGAAACGGACATCAGGTAAAAGGACCAAGGAGTCTGCATAAAGTGCGGACTTCAGTTCATAATAACATAGCAATATTGGTTGGTGCGTTGTGAGGATGTACCGTAACAATGCAAGATGTTAACAACGGCGGAAACGGGTGTGGGTTATATGGGAACTCTGTACTATCTTTGCAATAATTCTGTGCATCTAAAACTGCTGTAAAAGAAAAACTTATTTAAACAGAGACGGAGTAACAGTGGTGACAGTTACCCAACTGTAACTGGCTGGGCGGGAGCCTTGCTCACGTCCGCCATGTGTTTCTCGTGGGGGAAGAGCTGGTGAAGAGTCTGAACCCAACGCTGAGTCGTCGTGCAGAAACAAGTCACGAACATACAAAATCAGCGGGCTGATTTTTTTCTTAACATCTTTATTGGAGTGTAATTGCTTTACAATGGTGTCTTAGTTTCTGCTGTATAACAAAGTGAATCAGCTATACATACACATATATTCCCATGTCTCCTCCCTCTTGCGTCTCCCTCCCACCCTCCCTATCCCACCCCTCTAGGTGGTCACAAAGCACCGAGCTGATCTCCCTGTGCTACGCGGCTGCTTCCCACTAGCTGTCTATTTTACGTTTGGTAGTGTATATAGGTCCACGACGCGCTCTCACTTCGTCCCAGCTTACCCTTCCCCCTCCCTGTGTCAACTGGCTGATTTTTAAAATGCATCACGCAAGATAATGATGATAGTTCAGACAAGATAACCCCAGACCAGTCATACTGTTGACAATTTTATTTATTTTATTTTTATAAATTTATTTATTTATTTTTGGCTGTATTGGGTCTTCGTTGCTGCAGGGGGGCTTTCTCCAGTTGCAGCGAGTGGGGGCTACTCTTTGTTGCGGTTGGGGTGCAGGCTTCTCATTGCAGTGGCTTCTCTTGTTGCAGAGCATGGGCTCTGGGCGCGCGGGCTTCCGTAGTTGTAGCCTGTGGGCTCAGTAGTTGTGGCGCACGGGCTTAGCTGCTCTCATACTGTTGACAATTTTATTTATTTTATTTTTATAAATTTATTTATTTATTTTTGGCTGTATTGGGTCTTCGTTGCTGCAGGGGGGCTTTCTCCAGTTGCAGCGAGTGGGGGCTACTCTTTGTTGCGGTTGGGGTGCAGGCTTCTCATTGCAGTGGCTTCTCTTGTTGCAGAGCATGGGCTCTGGGCGCGCGGGCTTCCGTAGTTGTAGCCTGTGGGCTCAGTAGTTGTGGCGCACGGGCTTAGTTGCTCTGCAGCGTGTGGGATCTTCCCGGACCAGGGCTCGAACCTGTGTCCCCTGCAGGAGGATACTTAACCAGTGCGCCACCAGGGAATTCCTGATGACAATTTGAAATTCATATATATATGGGGCTTCCCTGGTGGTCTGGTGGTTCAGAATCCGCCTTCCAGTGCAGGGGATGTGGGTTCGACCCGCGGTCAGGGAACTAAGATCCCACACGCCGCGGGGCAGGTAAGCCTGTGAGCTGCAGCTACTGAGCCCGTGCACTCCAGAGCCTGCACGCATCTCAGCTAGAGAGCCCACACGCTCTGGAGCCCGAGTGCCACAACCCGAGAAGCCTGTGTGCCACAACAAACAGCCCACACGCTGCAAAGAAGACCCAGTGCAGCCAAAAAGAAAATTTCATATATATATATTTATCTACCTCTATATAGAAAGATTATATATATTATACAAAACACATTATGTAGAGCTATCTCTGTATCATCTACCTGCCTATATGCATCTATCTATCTATATATATATCATCTATCTATCTATCTATCATCTATCTATCTATCTATCTATCAATCAAGGGGAAAATTTTCCATGCTATACCAATAACCAAAATGAAGTATTTTTCACTTAAGTTCACTCCTTTTTCATACAGCACACAAATGAAATACAATGGCATGCTTAACTCCCAGGAGTTCGCCTGAGACTACAAACACTGTGCATGGGTGTCCTGAGCCCCGGTGGGCGACGCTGATCCGGCCCAGGCAACCCCCAGGTCTTCTCCAGCTCTGATCTTGGGGGTTTAAGGACACACGGGTGGTGTAAAATCAAATTGGCAAAAACACACTAAGTCCTGTCCTTCTGGAACTTTGTGGAGTGCAGGGCGAGTGACACTGACAGAATACTGCTAGCGGCAGATACAGGGGCAGCTGTGTACGTGCTCAGAGGAGAGGAGCCTGGTGCCGAGACGCCACTGGGGTCAGGAAGGGCCTCCTGAAGGAGGTGACGGAGCTTGGAAGAAGAAACGGCCAAGAGCCCAGGGAGCAGGAACGAGAGGATGGAGGACCATAGGAAGGTCAGTGAGGCTGAGGGCAAGCGCTGGGGGTGAGAAGGAATCACAGAGGCAGGTGAGCCCCACCTGTGGGCCAGGGCTGGGTGAGGGCTGGGGGGGGTCCACTACAGGGAGGAGGAGGGGGGCAAGGTGGACACAGGCCAGTGCGAAGGCAACAGTGGAACTGAAGAGACGGCAGCACAGACACGGGCAGCCGTAGGCAGCTTCGAGAGATGCATCGGAACTGCGTCAGATGGACCAGGTAGAGGGCGGAATGTGCGCCCGAGTGGAGGGCTGCCAGCACCACGCACAGCTGCGTGGCTCGCGTAAGCCCTGGAGGCGGGAGCGATCTGAGCCCCCCTGGACCGAGGACAGGGCTGCGAGTAGGAAGGAATGCTCCTTGGGCTCCGCTCCAGCCCGGAGCCCAGAGTCCTCAAGAGCGGAGTCCGCGACAGGAACGCGGGCGCGGTCTGGAGCTGCTGAGCAACCGCCGAACCCCTGTCGCCCAACCCCGGCCGTTCCCCGCCCAGGAAACACAACGCAATAACGATCATGCCCAATTATGCCTTCTTTCTAACAGCTCGCATCAATAGCTCCATTTGCATCCCCAACGGCGTGTTCAGACTTCCGCAGTGAAGGTACCGTGTAAATGCATTAAAAAAATCATTCTAGGGCTTCCCTGGTGGCGCAGCGGTTGAGAGTCCGCCTGCCGACGCAGGGGACGCGGGTTCGTGCCCCGGTCCGGGAGGATCCCACATGCCGCGGAGCTGCTGGGCCCGTGAGCCGTGGCCGCTGGGCCTGCGCGTCCGGAGCCTGTGCCCCGCAACGGGAGAGGCCGCAGCGGTGAGAGGCCCGCGTACCGCAAAAAAAAAAAAAAAAAAAAAAAAAAATCATTCTACACTGGAGGCCGTACGTGGGCAGAAGTCATTCCAGTTGGGTGTGAAGGGAAAGGATGAAATCTTGGGTGTCACCGGGAATGTTTGCACAGCACCCCCAGAGGCAAATGGGGGTGCAGCTGGAGGGAGGAGCTTTTGGCTGACTGGAGGGGGTGGGGCCTGGTGGGGTTGGCTGTGTGTGTGGGAACCCAGAGCCCAGCTGGACCGCATCGCAGTGCAAGGCCCGGAGGGGAGCAAGGTGACCCCCGGGCTGCAACCAGAAAGCAGGCTGGATGACCAGGCGAGACATCTATGTGCACGCGGCCCTCTGAGGGCTGAATGCAAGGAACCAGACGTTGGTCTACCCAAAGGCCACGTGACCATCGTCAAATGGATTTCTGAGGGTCGGCAGGCTTTTAACACTTCATTACAGAGCATGAAAACGCCGCCACAGGTGCCTGGTGCTGGAAGCCGGGGGCCGTGACCGCTGCTGGGGGTGCCCACGCCAGGCAAGGGCAGGTTCTGGAGAGGAAGATCTTACCGGCCACACCCGGCTCCCTGCTGGGCTTCAGCGGCAGCAGAACCTCCCCCCCGGCCCCCCCAGAGGACTGCCTTCTCTTTGGAGAGCTGGGGAGGCGGCAGATGAGTTGGGGAGGACCCCAAGTCTGCAGCTGGGGACCCAGTTCTGGTCCTTGTCCAGCTGTCCCAACTCCGGTCTGAATCCAGGGTCCCCCCATCTACCCTGACTGATTCACAGGGTACCCTTGGCCGTGTGAGCGTGGACATGTTGCTTGGTGTCTCTGTGCCTTGGTTTCCTCATCTGTCAAAAGGGGCTCATAATATTACTAACAATATATATGTTAGTCACTTAAGAAGTGACTATTAAAGGAGGTGACGTATGCAAAGGGCTCACAACAGTGCCTAAAACAGAATGAGTTGACAAAAACTGTCAGCTGTCGTCCATCCCTCCATCCCTCCACCAAGCCCCACCGTGCCAGGCCCTGTGCTGGGGCTAGAGAATGAATCCACCCAGGGAGGCAGACATTATGGATGCAGTTACCTGAGACCTGACCTGTTGTGTGTCTGAAGGAAGTGACAGCTGAGGTGAAGCAGGCAGGGCTGTAGGATGGATGTGCCCTCGGCACACAGAGCTTGCTTAGCCAGAATCAGGACCTTTCCACAACGTACACCACAGCGTAAATCAAGACAGGCTGTAAACTCCAAGAGAGCAAGGACGGTGGCTACCCTGTATCTCCAGCTCCTGGCCCTGTAACTGGCCCAAAGACAGAGAGTCATCTACCTCTAAGTTGAATTGAATTATGCATCAAACTGCAGGGGTACAAGAAAGGTTTCTCAATCAGCCACATGACAGCACGGAAGAGAAGCTCACTGTATGTACAAGGGCATCAGAGGACATGATCAAGAGAGTGAAAAGACAACCTACAGGATGAGTGGAAATATTTGCATATCTTATAATTGGTAAGGGTTTAATATCCAGAATATATAAAGAGCTCCTACAATTCAATAACAAAAAGACAAATAACCCATAAAAAGTGGGCAAAGAAATTGAGTATATTGCAAAGACTATATACAAATAGCCAATAAACACATGAAAAGATGCTCAACATCATTAGTCACTAGGCAAATGCAAATCAAAACCGCAATGAGATGCCGTTTCACACCTACTATGATGGCTGTCACGAAAAAGAAAAAAGCAAAACTAACAAGTGTTAGTGAGGATTGAAGAAATCGGAAACCTCTTACACTGCTGGAGGGAATATAAAATGGTGCCACGGCTGTGGAAAACAGTTTGGTGGTTCTTCAAAAAGTTAAGGATATGATCCAGCTATTCCGCTTCTAGGTATATACCCAAAATAAGTGAAAAAAGGGCAAACAGACACTTGCATGCAAATTTTCATTGCAGCTTTAATCACAACAGCCAAAAAGGGGAAATAACTCAAGTGTCCATTGAATTAATGGATAAGGAAAATGTGGTCTCACATTCAATGGAATGTTATTCAGCCATAAAAAGGAATGAAGTTCTGATACCTTGAACCTTGAAAACATGTAACGTGTAATATGCCAGACACAAAAGGACACATATTGTGTGATTTCGCTCCCGTGAAGTATCTAGAATAGTCAGATTCATAGAAACAGAAAGTAGAACAGAGGTTGCCCCGGGCTGGCGTTGGGGGAGGGAAATGGAGAGTTATTGCCTAATCCGTACACAGTATCTGTTTGCGGATGATAAAAAAAGAGTTTTAGAAGTAAATAGTGGGGCCTTCCTGGTGGCGCAGTGGTTAAGAATCGCCTGCCAATGCGGAGGACACGGGTTCGAGCCCTGGTCCGGCAAGATCCCACGTGCTGCGGAGCAACTAAGCCCGTGCGCCACAACTACTGAGCCCGTGCGCCACAACTACTGAGCCCGTGTGCCACAACTACTGAAGCCTGCATGTCTAGAGCCCGTGCTCTGCAGCAAGAGAAGCCCCCGCAATGAGAAGCCCGCGCACCACAATGAAGAGTGGCCCATGCTCGCTGCAGCTAGAGAAAAGCCCGCGCGCAGCAACGAAGAGCCAACGCAGCCATAAGTAAATAAATAAATAAATAAAAATAATAAATAAATAAATAGATACAATTTTTAAAAAAAGAAATAGTGGTGATGGTTGCACAACATTCGGATGGACTTTAATGCCACTGATTTGTATGTTTAAAAACGATTAAAACGTTATGTCTATTTAACCTCAACTAAAAAACCAAAAACCAAAAAGGCGAACTCCTCACCTACCCCGACCCATACCTGTTTCTCCAAACAGGTCAATCCAAAAATCCTGGAGCAGTCCTTGATTTTTCTTTTACTCTCAGACCCTCCATCCGATGTGTGGGCAATTCCTGTCGGCTCTCCTTTCAAAAGATACCCAGAGGCTGACCTCCACGGGTCCCGGCACAAGGTCACCAGCATCTTAAGCCTGGATTATTGCAAGAGTCTCCGGACCGGCTTCTGTCCTTCCCCCCTCAGCCTGTTCTCCAAGGCAGCCAGAGGGATCCTGCCCAAACCTTGGTCAGCTCCAGACCCTTCCAGCAGCTCCCATGTCACCCAGCCCCGTGGCCAGGGGCACATCACGATCCAGACTGCCCCTCCCACTCCCCGCAGACTCCGTGAGCCCACTGGCGCGTTCCGGGCACTTCAGGTGTGAGGCTTTGCACTGGCTGTTCCCTCTTCCTCGAGGGCTCTTCCTCCCTCCACTTCCTTCCGGTGTGCGTTCCCAAGCTGCCCAGCAACGCAGGCTTCCCTGGCACACCCTATTTAAAATCGCCCCCTGTTCTGTTCACCTTGTCTTCATGGGACACCTCACCAGCCAACATATGGCTTATTGAATTCTCCTACGTGGTCAAAAACGTTTCCTGAGGGCCGGGCCTGCGTCTGCTTTGTTCCCTGCTGTGTCCCAAGCCCCAAGGACGCGGTGCCAGGCAACCTGTAGCTGTTCGTTGAAGAGGCTAGTGAAAGTTTCGGGAGGGACAGCTCTCCCATCCTCTCTGAGTGGGTAGCAAAGCGTGGTGACAATGCATAGCCAGACGGCCTGGGATTCAGATCCTGCATCTGTCATTTATCAGCTGTTTGACCTTGAGTAATCTCCCCATGCCTTAGTCTTCTCATCCGCAAATGGGGAGATAGTAGTGTCCATCTCATAAAGCAGGTGAGGCTCACGTGTGCCGACGCCCAGCACACAGTGAACTGCTCAGTCAGCAGCCCTCTTTACCCAACGGCCCTCCCTCCCTCTCTCCACGCCCAGGGTGCCATCAGTGTAGACCGGCACCTGGGCTAGTGTCCAAGAGGAGGGGACTTCCTGGCAGGGTTTTGAGGAAATGAGCAGGAGTGAGCTGGGCAGACATGTCCTGGGGGAGGGCTGCCCACCCCCACCTCATCCTAATTCCGCCTGCCCTGGCGGGAGGTGCCGACCACGGGCTTATGAATAAATAGCTCGTTAATAAATAACGAGGGGGCTTCTAAAGAAGGCAGAGAGCGAGGTGGCATCTGTAACAACCGATTGCTCCAGGGAAGCAAGAATGAGCCGGTCCTGGGATACGTCTCAGAACGTCCGGTAGGACTTCACGTCTGGGTCTGTGAACTGAAGCTTGTAGTGATGAAGATGGGGGGGTGGGGGGGGGAGCAGGGGGAGGGGGAGGAGGGGGGATTAAGAGGGAATGAGAACAAGGGGGCGATACTCATTCACAGAGCGGATCCACTCCAGCAGGAAGGCTACACACTCAAGTCATCTTCACAAACCCTCTGGGCTGACAGCTAAGGCACAGAGAGGTTGAGTAAGTTGGGCAAGGTCACAGAGCTGCAGGCAGCAAAGCTGGGATTTAGAATTGGGATCTCCACAGCTGCAGCCCCCTGCGAGGACGTCCCCTCTCAGGGCCTCAGTGCCTGGCGTGGAGACAAAGCAGAGGACTAAGGCCCCTTTCTATCCTCCACCTCCCCGGCTTTACTACTTCCTATTTACCTGCGAGCGCCAATGCAGCCTCTGGGTCTTAATTACACCGAATGAGCTAGAGAGTAGTGCGAGGCTGTCAGAGTTTGCCCACATTTCTTGCATGCCAGCTGTGGTGGAACAGTAGGCCCAGTGGCAAACCCAGGAATGGAGGCTGGGCCACTGGTCCTAGGGTCTTAGACCTGTCACTGCTAAAGCCCAGAGCAGGAGAAGGGGGGCGCGACCCCTGCCCACCACACAGAGTGGAGATGCGAGAGAAGGGGGCAGAAGGTCTGCGCTAGGAGTGGAGTCTGTCCATCATTACGGCTCAGATCTGGTGGAGCAGGCCCTCCGTTAGGGAAAGCCTCCCGATCCTCACATCGGAGATATGGCCCCCCGCCCAATGTAAAGGCTCTCAAAACCAAAGAGCAAGCCCCCAGCTAGTACACTCTTGTGTGCAGGAATCAGTTTCAGCTGCATCCCTGGGGGATTCTGCTTGGGGTGGGGTAAGGGAGAGCCAGACGCCTCATGGGAGCTGGACCCAGACATCATGGGCTCCACTCTTGGTAGCCCCATGTACTAACTGTGTGGTCTCAGTTTCTTTGTCTGCACAATGGGGAAGATTCCGCTCCCAGCTTACAGGGTTAGACTGAGGATGAAACCAGTGAAGTGCTTAATTCCGTGCCCAGCCGGAGGCAAGGGCTTGGTTAGATGCTCACAGATGCTGAGTTTGGGGCTCCTGCGCCCAGCTGGTTCCAGAACTCATCATGTCCACACGGAAGCTGGAAGAAGCCACTCGTGCAAGCAGGCCAGTGTGCCCAGAACTGTCCTGGCTGACTTCTCAAACCTGTCCCTCCCTTCCTGTTCCTAGGTCTGGCCTCCCGCCTCTGGCTGGCAGTGCCCCCTCTCTCTTCCTCCTGGGAAGAATTGGATGAGTATACAGTGTCATTTCTAGAAAGAAGCCAAACTGGGGCTGTTTAAGAAGCGGACATCAGGATAAGTTGCTCCATGCGAATCCAGCCCCCACCCTCACCAAAAGAGATGGGGGGATGGGGGGGGAGGAGGAAGGGACAAGGAACAAGGAGGAGTGCTTCGTGCTATAGTTCGCGGCTCCCGGGTCCAGGTGGCTCTGATCGCAGGGCACAGCATCCTAACCAGGGCGCTCCCCGCTGGAACTCAGCTGTTTAATTAAATAAGGCCGAGCGCCCGCTCTAGCCCCTGGTCACTGTCTCGCTCTGAGGTTTATTTAATAAGCTCTGAACGGGGAGGGGAAAAATCATTCAGGAAACATTGCTTGGGTCATTTATTTTAAAATTATTGGTATAAAAATAGCCAGGGTCGTGATTTACGTGCAGCGAGGGGCCGAGGAAGTCAGGGACTCCCCCTCCCAACTCCTGTCCAAGCCTCGTTTGTCTCTCCCCCTCAAGTTCCACCGCAGTTTCCATTATGACTTCAAGTCATAGTAGTTACTTTACATCGCAAATAAATCTCCAGAAGAGCACGGAAATATTATGTGTATTAATAGCGCCTGGAAAAACATCCGAAAACCTTCCGTCTGCCGAGGGCCTCGGACGCGGCACGGCTGGGAGATGCTCTCCCAGGAACTGAAAACCGCACGGCAGGCCTGGCATTTGCCCGCCAGGGGGCCACTGCCTCCCCCAGCCCCGCCCAGCCCGCGGTCTATCTGTCCGCCGTCAGTTTGTCTGTGAGCGCCCCCAGTGACCTGCGGCCGACAAAGTCAGCCCCCCCCCCCGCCAAAAGCTCGCGGGGCACGGTCCCCGCCACCGGAGACGCGGGTCCTTGTCGCCTGCTCCCTGCGCGCCCCTTGGTCCCCGGGAAGCCGCTGTCCCCGAACGTCCCCGACGCCGCTGCCGCCACGCCCCGGGCCCTCGCCCCCCTGCGCCGCCCCTGGATACTCACCAGCTGCGGGGGCTTCCTCCGACAAAGTCAGGCCCCCCCCCCCGCCAAAAGCTCGCGGGGCACGGTCCCCGCCACCGGAGACGCGGGTCCTTGTCGCCTGCTCCCTGCGCGCCCCTTGGTCCCCGGGAAGCCGCTGTCCCCGAACGTCCCCGACGCCGCTGCCGCCACGCCCCGGGCCCTCGCCCCCCTGCGCCGCCCCTGGATACTCACCAGCTGCGGGGGCTTCCTTGGGGGGCAGCCCCTCGAGGCCGATGTCGCCCTCCAGCATGGCGTGGCTCGCTGCCCGCTCCGGCGCGCCCCGGACGCACGGGGTCCAGGAAACGGGGTGATGAAGTCACCCCCAGAGGTGTGCAGCGACTCTGAGGGCCGGGGTCCGAGCCCAACTCGGGAGGGGACGGTCCCCCTTCGCCTCCCCAGACGCAGCGCGCGAAGCCGCAAGTGCAGGAGCCAAACTTGGCCGCCCACGCGCGCCGCCGCGCCGCTCCTCCCCCTCGGCTTTTTGGGCTGGGGGTCCTGGCCGGCTCCCCGCCACCGCCCCCCCCGGGGCTACCTGCGGACGCCGCCCTCGCCCCGCCCCGTGCGCAGCGCGACTCCCCCGCGGCCACCCGGACACCGAGCGATGGCGCGGGACGCTGGAGGCCAGCCGCAGCGATCGGCCCGCGGGTCCCGCCCGCCCCCGGCCTCCCGCTCTGCGCTCTGCGGGGCGAGTCTCCACCAGCTGCCGGACCGTCTTATCAGTCGGGGTGAACAGTGGGGCCCTGAGCGGCTGTGCTGGGCGGGTTCCCAGCCAGGGCCCCAGGGAAGGGGTGCCGACTGGGGGGAGGGGGCAGCGATCCAGCCCCGAGAGGCTGGCACAGCATAGGGCGTCAGCGGAGAGTGCACTGGCCCCCTCCCCCAGGCGGGACCCCAATTCATCACTCTGAATTTGTCAGAAGAGGGAGGAAGTGAAGCCCGGGGACGGGACGAGAAGGAGATCTGGAGGTTACAGGGCAAGTGCCTGGCCTGAACTTGAACACCACCCTATGCAGAACTTGGGAATCTGGATAAAGTGAGAACTGCCCCCAAATCGGAGAAAACTGTGTTATTTGAGGATTCTAATGAAGCGAGGCTAAGAGAACTCAGCCAGGGGTGCCGGCAGGGACTTCCCACCCACATCCTGCAGCTTGGCTCAGGGCTGGGAGCCGGGAGGTACCACTCTGCAGCCCTGTTCCCGTTTAGAAGGCAAGGTCTGGACAGTTCAGCATCCTCCTGGACAGCAGAGATGTGGGCATCAGGAGAGCGCGGAGAGCCTTAGGCAAGGCGCCTCCTGTCTCTCCAAACCTCACACCCATGACCCCTCCAGATAATTAACTATCAATTCTGAGGCAGAACTGCCTTAAACAAAACGTTAATTTAAGCTGCTCCCTGATCACTGCACGGGCAGTGGCAGGACGGGGCAGCCTGCCTGACCTTTTGAAAGGCCGTCTCCCACTTTCCACACCCTGAGGAGGAGCCAGGCTGGTGCCGAGAGCCCACCTGGGCCGGGGACCCCTGGACCACCTGCCAAGTAAACACCCCCACAGACCCCCGGCTTTGCCTGGCTCCGGGTGGAGACAGATCCAGCCACCCTGGGGAGACAGACCACATCCACGTGAAAGGAATCTATGCCTCCTTGAGGATGGGTGACCAGTCCTCCCTGACCCCTGCCAAGCCTGCTGGCATTGGTACCCACGCGTACTGTTCTGGGCGGAAACGCTTTTAGTAGCAGCAAAACCACAAAGAAATGTCTCCAGCTGGGAAGTTCTTCCCCGCCCCCCACCCAAAGTGCTGTGTACAGAGAGGAGATTCAAGCCTCCTTCTTCCCAAAGGGTCAGGGAGAGAGGTGACGTGCGATTGTCCTTTGTATTCATCTCGTTTCAGTCTGGACTAAAAAATTGGAAGACGAGGCACCTGGTGGGGTGCTGTGGATGGATGAAGTCTCATCCTGTGAAGAGGCTGCCAAGAAGCTCCAAGTTGTGTGCTGCGTACCCCACATGTATACCTAGGATGGCCGAGGGGTCTGGATGGAGAAAAAGCACCGTAGGGGCCCTTGCTGGGGCCATGTGCCTTTCACAGAGCCTAGTCATCTGACCCAAACCATTGGTGTGCGGGAGTCCAGATACAAGCTCATTTTTCTTGGAAGAGTCTGATAGCCAACGTGATACATAGCAATAGCTCAGTTGTGTAAATACACAGAGAAAATTTTAGAATTCTAACCCCTGGAATGATGAACTATAAACCAAAAATGCTCAGGAGGAAAAAAATGTAAATAGGTCCTGGGGCTATTTTTAACCATCATTGTTTACCTTTGGGGGCAGAGATGGGCTATTGTCTAGTTAGCCAGCTTCAAAAGGCAGATTATTTAATGTATTATTATTAGCAGAAATATTTTAAACCGCCATTAATAGATGTTGATTCATTCGGATTGAAGCCATTTTTCTTCTTTTCATTTCTTGGCTCCAATTAAGCTGCATTCTGATGAAAACCCTTCAGCTGTGTCCAACAAATGCAAAAGAGCCGGTCAGAGATCCAGGCCCTTTTAAAAAGATATTTCATCCTATCAAGTTTTAAAAGATATTTTAGTAAATACCCGAACTGGCGCATTTTTACAAAGATTGGTCTCGGCTGCTATTTCGGTAAATGCTGCCAGGCTGGGGCAGGACCGGGCTCCCGGGTGGCGTGAACGGGGAGCGAGTGCCCTAGAAGAACGGATGCCTGGGGCCCCACCTCGTTTTCCAGGGAGCCCCCTGTGCAGTCAGGAAGACGTTTCTGTCAAAAGCAGAGTGGGGCAAGTGGACTGTCCTGGGGAGGGGCACGCCTGCCGCCGGAGCCATCACCGGACACGGGGATCAGGCCGCACGATGCTTATAATTATGGAAAATGGTTTCCCTTTTCGGCAAAGCGCGGAGGGAGGGAGGGAGAAAAGGCGGTACGCAGCAAAGCTGGGGCCAGCACTCAGGCCCTAGGGTTGGTTTAAAATAGGCTTTGCAGGGTGAGGCCAGGGCCCCGCTGGGACAGGCTCAGCCCTCCCCAGGCCTTATCAGACAGGACTCAAGGCCACCAAGTAACAGCACTTGGGTCTCCACTGCCCCCAAATGCCGCTCAGGAGTGGGTCAGAGGCCAGAGCTGACTTGACAAGCGGTGTCACAGGGCCTAAGGCCACCCGCCTCTGCAGACCCCTGTGTATCACCTGCAGTCACCCAGGCCCCTCAGAGAGACCGGGAGATGCCCAAATTGTCACATACACCCCGCCTCCACTGTCACTTATTCTCAGAACACGTCTGGGGTCACGGGTCACTTGAATCCTCACTGCTGGTAGTCTCGGGAAGTGTGTTTTGATTTCGATCTGGTTCTCTGATCATCCCCCGCCGTGGGTAGGGCCCCTTCTCAGGCTTGGCAGGGGGTGGACCCCCGCCCCCCAGAGCCGGTGTACAGGCGGAGGAGATAAGCAAGGTGGCAGAGGAGTTAAGCCCGGGGCCTCTCGGGGGAAATGGAAAGGGGCTGGCACCCAGTCGTGGACAAGTGGCTTCTCGGCACCTCGGTTTGTGCATCTGTAAAAAGGGCCTCTGCAGTAGCTACCTCTGGAGGTTTGGGGAAGCTGGAAAGAGAATCCACCTTCCAGCCCAGAACCTGGCGCGTTGTAAGCCCTGGATTAGAGGGTCTTGTTATTTGTATCATCCTCAGATGAGGCGGGCGGGGACGCGTGGCAGACCCTGAAAGGCAGGGGAGGGTGGTCCCGACTGGGTAGCTCAGAGCCGGCAGTGACCCCTGACCTGGGGGCCGTGGCGGGCGGGGGGTGCGGGGCAGTTGGAACAGGCCAGCTTGGCAGTGACGGGTCGGGTGAGGGATGAATCGGAAAGCAGGGCCGGGCAGACAGTGGGGTCCCAGGCAGCTTCACTGAGCAGAGGACCAAGCAGGTGTTTTTTGCAAAAAAAAAAAAGAAAAAATAGTATCAGGGTGAATTTCACATACTATAAAATGAACCATTTTAAAGTAACAATTCAGTGGCGTTTGGTACATTCCCGGCGTCGTACAACCATCGTCCCTGCGTACTTCGAGAACGTTTCCATCACTCTGGGTAAAACCTAGGACCCTGTAGCTGTCACTCCGTGTCGCCCACCGCCAGCCCCTCGTAACCACCAGTCTGCTTTCTGTCTCGTGGATTTATCTCTTGTAGTTCCTATAGATGGAATCATACAGAATGTGGTCTTTTGTGTCCCGTTCCTTTCACAGTGGTTTTCTTTTTTCATAATTTTCTTTTTTCATAATTCATAATGTGTTTGAGGCTCATCCACAGTACAGCACGTTTCAGAGCTTCATTTCTTTTTGTGATTGAATGATATTCTGTGGTCTGGCTGTGCCATGTTTCTTTATCCGTTCATCCACTGATGGACCTTTGGGCTGTTTCCAAGGTGTCTTTGGAAAGGACCTAAGGGGTCTCCCTAAGGTGCCTGCAGGGGCTGGGGAGGGTCCCACTCTGGCCCAGGGCCCCGGGCAAGGCTGGGCAGAGAGCTCAGTGGCTATGAGAAGAGGTGGGTGGAAAGGGAGGTGGAGGGGGAGGAGGGGGAGGAGAAAAGGGGAGGAGGGGGAGGGAGGAGTAGAGGGAGGGGGAGGGGGACTAGAGAGCAGACGGTGAGCTGGGGAGAGACCAGTCAAGCCTTCTCTGCAGCTGGAGGCTGGAGGCAGCTGCTTGCTGCTGATACCAGGGGCTCCTGACAGGGGCACGCCGTTGCTAGAGTGAGCCTGGGCCCCGGCACTGATGCAGGGGACCTACAGCGGAAGCGGGTCTATCTCTGAGAGCTTAACCTGCAGAGGGGCCTGCTGAAGAGGCAGCCGCTGGGTGCTTCCCAGCGGGAGTCTGCTTATTTAACAAGCACTTACATATAGCACTTACCGTGTGCCAGGCCCTGTTCCAAGCACTTCAGAAATATCAGCTCTATGCCATCCATTCTGTTATCACTCCCACTTTACAGATGAGGAAACCAAGACTCAGAGAGGTGCAGTCACTTGTCCGAGGTCGCACAGCGGTAAGTACAGAGCTGGGACTCGAACCCAGGCAGCCTGACTCCGGAGTCTGTGCCGGGACTGATGTGCTCTAAGGTAGAAATCCAGTGTTTCCCAAACATCAGTCGTCCAGAGCCCCACATCCTGGTTTGAGCCTGAGCAGTGATCCCCTGGGCTATGATTTGCTTCATATTTTCCTTTAATCCAGCTCACTTTTTCAAACTTCTGGGGACTGTTTTTATTGTTTAATTGCGGTAAAACATACATAACATAAAATTTACCATTTTAGCCATTTTTAGGTGTACAGTTCTTTGGCATTCAGTACGAATCCTTTTCATCTTCCCCAACTAAATTCTGTCCCCATTAAACACTCACCCCCCATCCCCCTCCCGCAGTCCCTGGCACCCACAGTCCTACTTTCTGTCTTTTTATGGATCTGGCTCCTCTGGGGACCTCATATGAGTGGGATCATATAGTATCTGTCCCTTTGTGTCTGGCTTATTTCACTTAGTATGATGTCCTCAAGGTTCATCCATGTTGTAATGTGTATCAGAATGTCCTTCCTTTCTAAGGCTTATCAAACTTTATTTTAAAAGTACCCAATATCACTATTGGAAATGGAGAATCAGAATCACTGGCCATAAACAGAAGGTGATAGTTTAATAAAGAACAATAAAACTACAACAATGTTCAGGTCAACCTGGATGCTCCGCCCCGGGGACCCTGTACCTGAGATGGTGCCGTCGCCCGGGAGACCACCTGGTAAAGAGTGCATGGACCTCCTGGCAGCAGGCTGAGACTTTCTCCTTGACATGCTGCAAATATCTGCAAGGGAAGTGAAAACCGCACTGCATTCTCGCTACGTCTGCGACCCCCCCATCGCCCTAGATTGGTTCCCTTTGCGCCCGAGCAGGTCTGCAGAGCACTTGTGGCCCCCGGGGGCTGCATTAGGGGAAATACCAAAAATAACAATGATCGCTTCGGTGCATTGCACAGGTTTTGTGATCCGACACTGTGACCCTCCCACCACTGGCCACCTTCCCCCTTAGACGCAGGAGGGCAGCCTCAGCCTCAGAGATCTCGGGCAACACAAGGTCGCCGGAATTCAACATTGGCTTTGCTGTCTTTACCTGGGTGACCTCAACCAAGTGAGGTCTGAGTTATGCTTCCCACTTGCAGCTGAGGAAACTGATGCCCAGAGGGGACCATGGCTTGCCCAAGTCCACACAGCTCGTAAGTGGCGGAACTGGGAGTCAAATCCAGGTCCCATCGATTCTAGAAATTTCTAGTTACCTCCAGAATTCTTTCCAATGCCCTGTACAAAACGTCCATTTGTTTCTCTAGAATTTGGAATTCTCATGGATAGACCCAACACACTCATTGCAGCACATAATATTACGGAACAAGAAGGCTATGGAAACAATAGAAAAAACCCATAATTAGTCCCTTTTCTTTTCTACGTCCAAAATCCAGGCTCGGGGCTCCCTGACCTCTCCTCCACCTTCCTCCGCTTGTTTGTTTGCAGGGCGAAGTGGGCGAAGGGCCCAAGGGAAGAGACTCAGCTCACAGTCTTCTCCGTATGACTAACGTCTTGTGGTCTGTTTACCCTTAAAGGCTGCCCATACTGTTTGAGTTTGGGGAACTAAACGGACTCTAATTAATGGTGCAAATATTTACCCTCAAGGCCCCATCAAAGAAAACAGCCTGTTTTTTTTTTCAGAGTAAATAACATCAGTGCCAAGGTTCCTCGCTCTCAACCAGAGGGGAGATGACAGTCTCCAGATGGTCTCTAAGTTTTCTGAGGATGGTAGATGTATCTGTAATTCAACACACCTGGTGCCTTTTTACCCCCAAAGGCCCAGAGAATATTCAATGGGTCCTCAGTAGAGATATCAAACTTTTACTCAGGAGTTGATGGTCGAACGGTCTCTAGAGAAGGATCGCTTCCCATGGAGTTTAGTTTAAAAATCCAACAATCAAGAAGGCGTCTGTCATCACCCAGGGAATCTGTTTCTTAAGGCTCAGCCTTTCTCAGGTGCTTGGCCGACGAAAGCTTAGACAGCGCCATCTGATCGCAGGTGCTTGCCAGGCGAGATGGCCCATCCAATGGCTGGAGGGCCAGCCCCAGCTAGAGCCACAGGGCAAGACTCAGTGTCACGCGGGGTCTTTTGCACAAGGGGGCAGTTGTGCCCCAAATGCCAACCCCTTCTTCGGGGTTGGCTGGGGAATGATGATTCCCAAAGAAAATGTCGGGAGCACTGCCCGCGGGGATACCCGGCTGCCTCTTCCCCGAAGGCCCCGAGCCTGGCTCCTTGAGGCCCCTCGGGGGGTTGCCTTCCCCCTTTCTGCCACGTATGAAAGAGTTCCGTCTCTTTCAGCCACTCAGAGACAGGACTGTTCACAGACCCTCGAGATAACGCTTTCCCAGACGTTTGAAGGGAATCTGAGACGGAAAAGTGAAACTCTGACCTCAGCTATCTCCAGAGGGCTCAGAGCCGCGACACCGTCGCCCACGGTGCATTGGCGACGGGTGCACAGGGCCAGCCATCTGGGGCACAGCCCGACGGACCGGGAGTCGGCTTCCTTCGTCCTTGAAAAGCAGAGGGTAAGCCGTGTCCCCGGGCCGCCCTTACGCTCTCCCTTACAAAACATTTGCTTTAAAAACCCCACGCTCAGAGAATCAACCACCATCAGCCCTCAAGACTCGGGGCCACTCTGGCGGGCGGGCGGGCGGGCATCGGATGCTGGGCCAGCTTGCTGGTGGGGCCCACTCTGCAGGCTGCTGGGCTGGGCTGCGTCCCATCTGGGAAGGGCAACGCTGCTGCCTTTCCCACTCCCACTGCAGCTGTCAGCGTGCTCCCGTCCTAGGCACAGGCGGCTTTGCTGGTGAGAGGCAGGCCTGGCCCTCAGCGCCCTGCTCAGTGAGGGGGTCCCGGGGGCAGGACTTGCCCTTCCACGGCCGCGTCGCGGGGTCTGGACCAATAGCCGATGGTCTGCAGCACGTTGGCCGTTTCCGTGGTCTCTGATCGCGGCAGCCGGAGTTGTCTGGGGATCGAAGGACCTCCTCCGGCCGCTTCCAAGCACGTGGGCAGGACCCCCGTGTCATCACCTGGGCCAGGGTGATGAACTCAGCGCCCAGAGCTGTGTTCCGGCCCCTTCTTTTAATTTCAGTCTAAAGAAGTTAGGACCATTTTGGGCGAGCGGGCTGGTTGTGTTTTCACGCTGGACGACGAGTCCTCTCTCGGTCAGAGAAGCCGCGGAGAGGGGGGTGTGGGTGAGGCCGCCCGGGGACCGGTCCTGGCCGTGCACCCTTTGACGCCTTCTCAGACCCGGCCTCAGTTTCTGCTCCGTGGTCTGGGGTAACAGGGGCACCAGAGCGCCCATCTTCAAGGGTGGGGCCGCGTGTGAAGGGAACCCAGGCAGGGAGCACCTGGCCTAGCACCTTCCAGCCCTCGACACGAAATTGCTGTGATATGTACCAGTCAGGGCCTGGCAGCAAACAGACGGCTCCCTCCGGAGGGGTTTTGTGTGAATCGGTTCAGGCCCCCGTAGCAAATATGACAGATGGGCGGCTTAAACAACAGGGTCCACTGTCTCCGGTCCTGGAGGCTGGAATCCCAGATCCAGGCGTGGGCAGGGCTGGGTCCTCCTGAGGCCTCTCTCCTCGGCGTGTGGACGGCCGTCTCCTCCCTGTGTCCTCACGGGGTCGTCCCTCTGTGTGTATCTGTGTCCTGACCTCCTCTTCCTATTAAGGACACCAGTCCTATGGGATTAGGGCCCCACCCTTGTGACCTCATTTTACCTTCCTCACCTCTTGAAAGGCCCCAGGTCTAAACGTAGTCACATTCTGAGGTGCCGGGGGTTAGGGCATCGGTATATGAATTTGTGGGGGGGGGATGTCATTCAGCCCATGACAAGTTTAATGAAAGAATAGTTTACAGAGGCATGGTCAGGTGAGAGGAAATCAGTAAGGGGTGAAGAGGCACCCAGGTGCTGGCAACAGTGGGGAGCTGATACCCAGAGACAAGGGAGGGGGCTGGGCTGGAGGAAAGGGCTGCCTGGTGTGGGTGTGGCAGCCCCTTCAGCAGAGGGGCCCGGCCTGGCCGGAGTGGCCAGAAGAATAGATGTCCAGTGTCTCTCTCCTGTCCTCTGGTCCCAGTGGCCAACCGTGTCCAGAATCCAGAGGGTGGCAGGGACAAATGGACACAGTCCCTAACGGCTGGCCCCTGTCCTCTTCTCTGGGCACAGGGCAGAGCAGGGCTGCGAGGGGGCGGGGCACACAGAGGCTCCGCAAAGCACGGCATGTGAGTGCTTTGACCCCAACCACGTGGACAGCTTAATAAACCAAACAAAGCAGAACAAACTAAGACAAACAAACCGGTCAAGCTGTTGTGTCCCTGCCAGCCAGTAAGTTTGGAACCCGCCCTTACGCTCTCCCTTACAAAACATTTGCTTTAAAAACCCCACGCTCAGAGAATCAACCACCATCAGCCCTCAAGACTCGGGGCCACTCTGGCGGGCGGGCGGGCGGGCATCGGATGCTGGGCCAGCTTGCTGGTGGGGCCCACTCTGCAGGCTGCTGGGCTGGGCTGCGTCCCATCTGGGAAGGGCAACGCTGCTGCCTTTCCCACTCCCACTGCAGCTGTCAGCGTGCTCCCGTCCTAGGCACAGGCGGCTTTGCTGGTGAGAGGCAGGCCTGGCCCTCAGCGCCCTGCTCAGTGAGGGGGTCCCGGGGGCAGGACTTGCCCTTCCACGGCCGCGTCGCGGGGTCTGGACCAATAGCCGATGGTCTGCAGCACGTTGGCCGTTTCCGTGGTCTCTGATCGCGGCAGCCGGAGTTGTCTGGGGATCGAAGGACCTCCTCCGGCCGCTTCCAAGCACGTGGGCAGGACCCCCGTGTCATCACCTGGGCCAGGGTGATGAACTCAGCGCCCAGAGCTGTGTTCCGGCCCCTTCTTTTAATTTCAGTCTAAAGAAGTTAGGACCATTTTGGGCGAGCGGGCTGGTTGTGTTTTCACGCTGGACGACGAGTCCTCTCTCGGTCAGAGAAGCCGCGGAGAGGGGGGTGTGGGTGAGGCCGCCCGGGGACCGGTCCTGGCCGTGCACCCTTTGACGCCTTCTCAGACCCGGCCTCAGTTTCTGCTCCGTGGTCTGGGGTAACAGGGGCACCAGAGCGCCCATCTTCAAGGGTGGGGCCGCGTGTGAAGGGAACCCAGGCAGGGAGCACCTGGCCTAGCACCTTCCAGCCCTCGACACGAAATTGCTGTGATATGTACCAGTCAGGGCCTGGCAGCAAACAGACGGCTCCCTCCGGAGGGGTTTTGTGTGAATCGGTTCAGGCCCCCGTAGCAAATATGACAGATGGGCGGCTTAAACAACAGGGTCCACTGTCTCCGGTCCTGGAGGCTGGAATCCCAGATCCAGGCGTGGGCAGGGCTGGGTCCTCCTGAGGCCTCTCTCCTCGGCGTGTGGACGGCCGTCTCCTCCCTGTGTCCTCACGGGGTCGTCCCTCTGTGTGTATCTGTGTCCTGACCTCCTCTTCCTATTAAGGACACCAGTCCTATGGGATTAGGGCCCCACCCTTGTGACCTCATTTTACCTTCCTCACCTCTTGAAAGGCCCCAGGTCTAAACGTAGTCACATTCTGAGGTGCCGGGGGTTAGGGCATCGGTATATGAATTTGTGGGGGGGGGATGTCATTCAGCCCATGACAAGTTTAATGAAAGAATAGTTTACAGAGGCATGGTCAGGTGAGAGGAAATCAGTAAGGGGTGAAGAGGCACCCAGGTGCTGGCAACAGTGGGGAGCTGATACCCAGAGACAAGGGAGGGGGCTGGGCTGGAGGAAAGGGCTGCCTGGTGTGGGTGTGGCAGCCCCTTCAGCAGAGGGGCCCGGCCTGGCCGGAGTGGCCAGAAGAATAGATGTCCAGTGTCTCTCTCCTGTCCTCTGGTCCCAGTGGCCAACCGTGTCCAGAATCCAGAGGGTGGCAGGGACAAATGGACACAGTCCCTAACGGCTGGCCCCTGTCCTCTTCTCTGGGCACAGGGCAGAGCAGGGCTGCGAGGGGGCGGGGCACACAGAGGCTCCGCAAAGCACGGCATGTGAGTGCTTTGACCCCAACCACGTGGACAGCTTAATAAACCAAACAAAGCAGAACAAACTAAGACAAACAAAACCGGTCAGCTGTTGTGTCCCTGCCAGCCAGTAAGTTTGGAACACACTGTCTACAACGCAAGTCACCCCACCTGGGAGACGACCCCACCTGGCTTATGGGGATGACATTGGTTCTGGGACCAGAGAGGCTGTCTGGGGCAGCTGGTCCTGGAGAGCAGGGGTGCCCAGAGCTGCCATGTTCATGATAAGGACGCTTTTGCAAGTTGCCGAGGATCAAAGGATCCCCAAAGCACCCGTGAGTCTCTGTGTCAGAGGGGCCCAGATGGCCCCTGAAGGGGGGTCATGCGCCGGCCCTTGGGGTCTCTGCTCAGCTCCCCACAACCCCCTGCTTCACTCAGGGGCTTTGCTTACACAGAAAGGCACCAGCCCCTCATACCCTGCTTTTCAGGCAGTTAGAGCTTGTGGTTCTCAGTGGACCCCACGAGAGGCTGTCCCGGGGGACTCCTCAGAGAGGATGTGGTGGGTTTTGGTCATTGCGGGGAGGGGGCTGCCCAGCACCTAACCCCGCTTCCTATTGGGAGATCTTCTGTGTGTGATGTTGATGGATAAGGGCCCACTCCTGTGGAAGAGGGTGGGAAGTCCTCCGGGTCTGTCTCCGTAGCAACCGGACCGTGGACGTGTCACCCAGGCTTGGCTAATCAGATGTGCCCATGAGAGGCTCGGCTTCTGGACCAGAACGGGCAGGGTTAGGATTCTCCTGGAATAGCGTGGCACTGTCCCATTGCTATGGCAGCCGTGTGCAGTGGCAGGGTGTCCTGCGGCAGCGTTGGGGGCAGGACACTTGCCCAGCCCACTCGTGGCCTCCCAGGCTGTCTTTGCTCCTGCCTCTTACAGGGCCTTCCGTCATGTTCTTTTCCAGATGGAGAGCCAGACTCAGCTTCTGTTGCTTGCAGCCGGGAATCCTGGCTCGGAAAGTGAAACTTGCACTCATGCCCAGAAGCAGCTGGTCTTGGGCATCTTCTGGGCAACTGGTCTTATTTCTTGGACACTGACTTGTGTAATGGCTCTTGTTTCGCTCTTAGGGTTGGTTGCTAGGAGGCTCAGGGGAGGTGCCCTGAGCAGGCGTTTAGGACCCTGTGCCACCCGCAGGTGGTCCCACATTCCTCGATACAGGCGTCAGGGCCAATAGCACTAGGGGGAGGGTCCCATGTGCTAAGAGACTGCGGCCTCACGCCCACCTGCCTTTTGCCAGCTTGGCCATCTCGGGCCAGGGCCTTCTTCCTTCTGGGCCTCAGTTTCCTTATCTGTGAAATGGGATCCATCAGAGTGCCTGACCCCAGCCTCGTTGTGGAGAACAAGAGAGCCAGAGCTGGGAAGACGCCCCATATCTTGCTCACAGCCACCGTTCAGTAAGTGCTGAATATTATTTTTAATCATCTCATTTCCAGAACCTTATTTTCCCTGTGCCTCACTTTCCTTGCAAACTTCCAGATTATTTTATTTCTTGAGGAATTTTAAAGATCTTGGTAAGCCACCTTAAAGTCCTCTAGCTGGGATCTAAAAAGCTTCTGCTCAGGTAGAACACGTGCTCTGACATCTTATACCACCTGAGAAGGATCCCCCCCACCGTTGCCAGACCGGGGAATGAAAAGTATTTCCATCTTAAAGATGTTCATCATCACTAATTATATTAGAGAAATGCAAATCAAAAACTACAACGAGGTACCACCTCACACCGGTCAGAATGGCGGTAATTAAAAAGTCTACAAACAACGAATCCTGGAGAGGGTGTGGAGAAAAGGGAGCCCTCCCACACTGTTGGTGGGAATGTAAATTGGTGCAGCCACTGTGGAAAACGGTATGGAGGGTCCTTAAAAAACTAAAAATAGAGTTGCCGTATGATCCAGCAATCCCACTTCTGGGCATATATCTGGAAAAAAAACTGTAATTCGAAAAGATACATGCACCCCAATGTCCACAGCAGCCCTATTTACAATAGCCAAGTCATGGAAGCAACCTAAGTGTCCATCAGCAGATGAATGGATAAAGAAGATGTGGTACACATATACAATGGAATACTATTCAGCCATGAAAAAGAACGAAATTCCATTTGCAGCAACATGGATGGACCTAGAGATGATCATACTAAGTGAAGTAAGTCAGACAGAGAAAGACAAATGCCATATGATATCACTTACATGAGGAATCTAAAATACAAGACAAATGAACATATCTATGAAACAGAAACAGCCTCACAGACATAGAGAACAGACTTGTGGTTGCCAAGTGGGAGCGGGGAGAGGGATGGATTGGGAGTTTGGGGTTAGCAGAGGCAAACCATTATATATAGGATGGATCAACAACAAGGTCCTACTGTAGAGCAATATAGGGAACTATACTCACTATCCTGTGATAACCCATCATGGAAAAGAATCTGATAAAGAATGTCTATATAGGTATAACTGAATCACTTTGTTGTACAGCAGAACTTAACACAACATTGTAAATCAACTCTACTTCCATCAAATAAATTTAAAAAAAATAGATACATGAAAAAAAGTATTTTCATTTTTAATAGAGTCTCTAAGCACCAAGAGAAAATATTTAGAAAAGTGGATGACCTCAGGCGATAAATATTCACTGAGCATCTATATTGCCCTGGCACCAGTCTAGATGCTGGGGGTAGAGGGCTTTGAAAAGTCTTTGCTGCTATGGACCCACATCCTTATGCAGGAGAAAGAGAATAAGCAAATGATGTTGAGCTGGAGAATGAGGGGGCTTTGAAGAAAAGTTAAGCAAAGGGAAGGGAGAGAGAATGAAAAGATGCCAGAGACAGGGGACAGGCAAGGGGTGTTTGCACAAGGCCTGAGTGAAGGGAGGTGGGGAGTTGTGCAGGCATTTTGGGAAGAACGTTCTGGGCCCAGGGAACAGCTGTGCAAAGGCCCGGTGGGCAGCTGGCTTTAGTCTCACAACGGGCCTGACTCTCTCAGGAATGCTGGCAGAGAGTAAGGACGTGGAATCTTCCTGGATTTATGAACCACATCTGCAGGCATAATCACAGGTAAATGTTGATACAGCGTATGTACACGGAAATATCTTTTCACAATACAGTGTGAGCTTGAGAGGAAAATCCAAAGGGTCTCAGATTGTTTTACAGCTCCAGGAAGATGACACATATGATGTTAATGACAGCATTTTACAGTTTCCAAAGTGGGGAGAGACACGATATGTGTGTAAAACCTACCCAGGAGATGAGGTTCTTCAATTGTCTGTGAGGCTTGTCTCGTAATTGATTCAGTGCCCGCTGCTCGAGCATTTGGAATAACACTCATATTTTGCCAGGACTGGAAAATATGTATCCAAATGTCTATGTACTCACTTAAAAAAAAAAAAAAGTCTAGGCACCCACGCTCACTCTACTTTGGAGACTGAGATCAGCCAGCATTTCCAAACACAGCCTATTAGGCAAATACTCCAGCATTGCTCTGAATTCACCTTCACTTTTCTGTTAAATGGAGTCGTTTATCTGAAGAAGAGACCCTGGGGGACCCACTGTCCCATTTTGCAGATGAGTGACCTAGGCACAGAGTGAGGAGAGGACACCCAGGTCCCTTGCCAGCTGATGGCCTGCCAGCACCAGGACTAGGGATTCATCCTGAACCTGTGCCACAGACTCCCAGTTGCCTCCTAATATTTATTCTCTGCCTTTTTCTTAGTAAAAGAACTCCTAGTTTTTCAGCTGACATGTGACTACCCAGAAAAACGATGACCTGGCTAGGCTTCCCTTGCAGTTTGGTATGGCCAGTGAGAATGGGTCAAAGTGTGTGGGCAACTTCCAGGGAGGGAGAGTACCCTTCTTTGCCATTTCTCTTTCCTGCACTGGAATGCAGATTTGATGGCTTGAGCTCAAGCAGCCATCTTGGGCCATGAGGAGGATGTCTTTGCTGAACATGGCAGAGCAGCCTGAGAGATGGACCCTGGGTCTCTGATGAGCTCATGAAACCCCCTGCCAGCCCTGGAATCCCAAAATGCCCACTTCTGGACTTCTCTTATATGAGAGAGAATTACTTTCTAAAGACAGCTTTTTTGTCCCTTGCTGTTGAACCAACAGAGACCTTCCCTGGGTCTCTTCTCCCTGCCATGTGGCTATTTCTGCAACCCTCTCATCATGATAGAGAAAAAGAACAGCCCCAGAGAGGGGGCGTGAACTGTCCGAGGTCACAGAGCTTCTCATATAAACAGCCACTTCAGACCTGCACAGAGTAATTGCTAAAACAAATAAGGCCTCCCTCCGGAGTGCTGGGCAAGATCGTGGCCTAGAGAGCATTTCCCAACAGGATGTTCACATGACCACTCATCGATGAGACTGGGGACATTCTGAAGGTCTTTGCCACCGCGGCTGCCGTCAGCCCAACTCTGCCCCGCCCTCCTCAGGGACACGCTGCAGGGCCTGGTGGGTGACCCCTGTGGCTCTGAGAAAACAATTCCCTGGAGGGCCAGCCTCTGGGACAGTTGGGGGCATTGATCCACCAGGCCCTGATCAGGCTTCTGATGGGAAGTATTATCCCAGGAGCAAGAAGGTCCTTCAAGATCGCCTTCCCTCCCTCCCCCGCTTCCTATTTGTCTGCATTTCCTGCTGGCAAAGATTTTCTCTGAGACCCTAAGGATGCTGCAGTGCACCCCGCTCCCTGGAGTTGCCTCTGACCTTCGGCAGCTCCTCCCTCCTCACAGGGACCCCCTCCTCTGATTGATGGGGTGACATAATTCATCCCACAGCCACGTTCCTGCCACTGGGGTCTCACAGAGCTCCCCAGCTGCCTCCTTCTCCTTACCCCACGAGCCCACGGCGGCATTTCACGACTTCTCCGCTTAGTGCAAAGAGAGACACAATTTCTCAGTAGAGTCAGATACTTAGGGCCTCACTCTGAAGAGGAAATAGAGGCAGTAGCCAGAGAGTGGTCCCTTCCCGGCTCCAATATCAGACAAAAAGCATCGGCAGGGAAAACACTGCCATAGCCATCCTGTCCTCCTTAGGAGTCCTCTGTGGTGGGACATGCCCGATTTACAGAAGAGCAAGCTGAGAGGAGTTTGATTTGCCCTAGGTCACATCAGCTCGGCAGTCCCGGCACCGGGATCCAGCCCTGCCTCAGACCAGATCCTGTGGTCTCCCTACTGCCCTTCCCAGCCTCCACCCTGGGAGGAAGTCACCACACATGGCCTTGAAAGGTAAATCTTGGATCTTTGGTGACAGCTGGAGAAGGAGAATTTCTTACTGCTAGCCATGCACCCCCATCCCTTGCCAGGGACCCTCCCCATGTCCCCTACACCCCTTGCTGTCCCTCGGCTGTCTAAGGTCCTGCAGTGGTGTCCATTTCCATTCAGTCAGCAGTCACTAAGAAAGGCTGGTACTAACCTTGTTTATACTAGGGTGTGACTGACTGATACATGTCTAACTGCTCCTCTTTGGCTTTATAATTGAGGGCTCTGAGGACCTAGGGCTTAGTAACAAAGGAATGGAGACCGAAGGATGCAGCTTCCAGCAGCACGACAAGGGGTCTTCCCAGGGGACCCCTTCAAGTTACAACCCTGTGCTGCCAGCAGGAAGGTACTTAAGGCCAGGTCGCAAGTCCATGGGCTGTGCAGTTAGCATAGGAGTATCACTCACTCCTGGAGAGAAATCCTGCCCAAGAAGTACTCCTGGGCGAGGTGGAGGCACCCCCAGGGAACCTGGAGAGCTATATGCTCATCCCCTCTAGATGTAGATGGCGCAGATGCAGATCCCAGCCCTTCCCTGAAAGGACCCCAGTGGCAGCCCCTCGTTCCTGACTTCAGTTGCCCCCTCCCTTCCTGTATTTGCTCTGGGATTCGGCATTTCCCACGATTCCCGGAGTGGAAGCCCCGTCCTCCTCTGTGTGCATCAGGCTGGCCCCTCCCACCCTCCCTCCTCAGGATGGCAGAGCAATGCCACTGCCTGGGGGTCACCGAGGAGGAAACGGGTCCCAGGACAACCTCAGTGCAGGGATGTCCAAGCTCTGGCGACACTTGGCAGGTATTTGAAGGCCGCTCTGAACATTCGATCGCTCAACTCACTTTCCTCCGTCCTCTGGTTTGACTCTCAGACACTTTGAGAACAAACCAAAAATAAAAATTAATCCTTTTCCAGCTGATTGTCTCATTTTTTGCAAAGCTTCACTCTGTCCCCTCCGCCCTTGGGACTTGTCTCCCAAAGGAGGCCAGAGGGTCATTCCCGGGGGGGTGTTCTGGCTTTGGCCAAGGACATCTCTGGGAGGGCAGCTGCCCTGTAGACTTGACCTCTGACCTCTGGGGGGAAGCACGGAATGGGGGCCATCGAGAACCACCTCCCACCCCCTCTGTCCTACAGGAGAGGACGCCCCAGCTCGGCTCCTGGAACTCCCTCTGGGAGCCAGGGGTGGTAAGTCTGCCGCCTCATTCATTCCTCCATTCATTCACTCAGAGGCAGAGTGATGTCATTCATTCATTCACTAATCCAAGGACGGAGGGTGGGGCTGGTCAGACGGTCCAAGTATTGGACTTGGTGACCGAATCCTTATGAGGCCAGAGGAGGACTCTATCTTCAGAAATACCTTCCGCTCTCCCCAAAGCGATCCGCCTGGTCCCTGATGCCGGAAAGGCCCTCAGAGCTGCTGCCCGCAGCAAGCGGGCCCCGTCCCTAAGGACCACAGGCAGGACGCCAACGGCCTGGGAGAGTGAGGTCAGCCGTCCTTGGTCCTTGCTCACCTGGCGGGGCCTTGCTAGGCAGACGGAACCCCTCAGAGCACAAGAGGCCTCGTCCCGAGAGAGAGAGCTGCCTGGCCACTGTGTGGAGGAGGCCAGGGCTGGGACCAGGCCCCCATATCTGTCCCTTCTTCCTGCACACGGGGCAGCCTGGTGGCTACAAGAGGAGGCCCTGGAGAGGGTCACTCACAGCCCTGAGGTCAAGAGCTGTGTGACCCGTGGGCAAGTGGCTTCACCTCTCTGGGCCCCAGCTTTACCCCCGCATGTAAAATGGGATCAAAACAGCACGTGGTGAGGACCAGGCCCTGTGCTTAGCGCCCTGGACATGTTTCAACTCAAGTGTTTCCCAGCCCAGGGAGCTGCAGGGTGGACGCTATTCTTAGCCCCAGTGAACTGATGAGGAAACAAAGGCACGGAGGGTCAGGCAACTTGTGTCGGGGCCACAACCTCGTGGGGCCCCGTGAAGCTCAGCTGCGTCGCGGCCCGCGTGCTCAGTGGAATGCTGCGTGCTCGGCTGGTGCTCTATACAGGCGGCGCGGGAGCTCTCAGAGGGGATGCTGGGCGACATCTGGGGACACTTTCGGGGTGTCGCTACAGAGGAGGGCACTGCTGGCCTCTAGCGGGTGGAGGCCAGGGATGCTGCTAGACACCCTACAGGGCCCGGAGTGACTCAGTCCCAAATGTCAACAGTGCCCGGGCCGAGAAGCTCTGGGCTGTGATTACTGTTCTCTGGAAGGGGCTCCCCTCCTAGGAAGGGTCTCGCATGGACATACCCACTGTTGGACTGCCCACCCCGGAGGCGCCTCCCCAGGCAGGCTGGGCTGGACACCACGAAAAATTGTGCTCCCTGGGTCCTCCCTGGACCCGTCCAGGGTCCCAGAGGGCAGCTGGGACGTCCAGCCGGGGCTGCGCTGGCAGCAAGTGGCGTGCCCCAGGCCCCCACCCCACGGATGCCCGCTCCCTACTCGCCAGCAGAGGGTTCAGCGCCATCTCCTCCACCTGAGTGTGCCCTGCACACTGGCGTCGGGTGGGCGCTGGCTCCCAGCGGCTGGTCGGGACACCTCTGCACCGGTATCTCAGGCAAGGGGGCAGAGGCAGCTCTGGTGGGCCAGCGGAGTTTGCAAAATGAGTCAGCTGGCAAGAGGGCTCAGAGCACGTGGGTTAATCATTAACGCACAGCTCAGACACTCCCCCGGGATCCCAAAGGACCCTGGCCTGCATGGCATGTGCCAGCCTTGACCGTGGTCCTGGGTGACCCACCCCCATCAGGGCCAGCTTAGTCTGATTATGTGCCGAAGGGGTGCTTCAGTGCCCAGGGACGCTGTCTCCCTTTACCCCTACGTTTTCAGCTGTGGGAAGTCAGAGTTGTTGAAGGAGAGTGGTGCCATCTCACAGCTCACGCTAACGCCCTGGCCAGTAACAGCCGCTTCAGATCACCCTGCTGCTCTTCCCTAAGAGTCCGCTCTGTTCCCCATGCTGTGCCAGGCGCTCAATGTACACTCCTTCTTTGAATATCCTCACCAGCCCTGCAAATGAAGGGTCGTGTGTCTCTATTTCGCGGGTGAGGGGGTGAGGTCCAGACAGGGGGCTGTCCAGCGACAGGTCTGGTTGAGAGCAAGGGAGAAAAAGAGTAAATCATTTCTTCCCCTGGGGCCTCTGTTTCCTCAGGCCGTCCCTGCAGTGCAGGGTGTGGCGAGGGTTAAGGAGGGCAAAGCAGGAAAAATTCTCAGCACCAGCCCTGAGCACACAGTAAGCGCTCGGTAAATACTGGCTGCCTCTCACGTCACCGGGCCGGGCCTCAGAGCCAAGGATCCTCGCCCGGTTTGCTCGCTGGTGTTGTCAGCACGCGGCAGGTGTTGAAGGAAAACTTATGTCAGGTGACTTGGCCAAAGCCACAGGACAAGCCACAAGTCTCAGCCCCGGTGGGTCTGACTTTTAGCGATGCGCTCTTTAAAACGGCTGCGTTCGGTCCCCGAGATATCACTCATCGCTTGGGAAGGTGAATCACACGTCCTTTAGGCGGGCGGGTTTGACAGCAGCGGTACCTGGGTGGGGCGCGGAGCTGCCCCTCGCGGGCCCCCGGCCAGCGGCCCCATGCTCCAGCTCTCACCGCCGGTGCAGACCCCGCGCAGAGCCCAAGCCCGGCGACGGTCCCTCTCCTGACCGGAGGAGGGCCGTGAGGGGGTGGACAGGTGGCGGAGGCGGGAAGGCAATGTGGGGAGACCTCTCCCTGGGGCAAGGAGAAACTGGGACCACAGGGGGACTCTTGGGGGTGTTAGGACATGAAACCGAGGACGGATCGCTGTTGGTGTCCCCAGAAATCAACTCTGGGCTCGAGAACTTTATCCCAAAGCTGGTCCCGGCTCGTTTGACCACTGCAAACCCCTCCTGCGCGAGATTCAAGGGTGATACATCGGAGGCTGCCGTTGGCGAGAGATACAATAATAAACTTCATTCATTCATTCATTCATTCATCACTCACTCACTCACTCACTCATTCATTCATTCACTCGTTCGTTCTCCCTTCCAGAAAACATTTCCTGAGCACCTGCTTTGTCCAGAAAGGCGGCTTTGGGGTAGAGCAGAGATGAAAGTAGCCTGCATTCCTGACAGCAAGCAGTGCATGGGGGCAGTGCAAGGGGTCATGTGGGGAGAAAGTCAGGTTCAAAAATTCCACTTTGAAAGTGAGATTGATGCTCTCCTGCTGTCCCCGTTTTGCGAGAGCCACGTCCCCGTCCTGGGCTCTAAACGTGTTCCACGCAGACAGCACCGGGTTGCGTCAACGCTGCAGAATCCCCCTGGGGTTCAATTTTCTCAGCTGTAGGTTAGACTGGTCCACACACAGGGTGCAAATGCCAGCAAATTGAAGCTTTCTTTAGCACTTAAAGCCTCCTAATGGGTTTACAACATTTACGCTTGTCTTATTATTAATACCAATTACTAAGGCTCGACCCTGCCAATCATGTGTCTCGTTTTATAAATACTGTCGGGACAAGAAGGTCACCCACAGCTCTTTGCTGCAGCAATGGTCTTACTTGCAAAAGAAAGTTTGAAATAAATTCTCAGGGCAGAAAAAGGCACCTCACGAATGGAGCTCAGAGGTTGGCTCTTTAAGAAGAGTCTGTTTTTGCTCAGGCCCTGGAATACAATTTTTAGAGTACCTTTAAATCATGCATATGGAAGTTCAAAGCCGGGTTCCACCACCCGGCTGCCTGGAGGCGAGACTGGGTCACCTCTGGGGTTTGTTAGTGTATTTTAAAAGTGACAAATGGTTGTTTCTATAAGGAACTTATAACTGGCTTTGGACAGAGTTATTGGATGCTGGGGATGGAGAGACAGCATGGACGGCATTTCTCGCCGTGCCCTTTGAGCCACCCGCTTCATGCCGCTGTAAACAGTGAAATGTAATATTGCCTTATTTGGTCACAGAGCCAAGTGATCACTTGCAGAGGCCTCTTTGCCTTTGACTGTGTGAGAAACAATTAGCTCCACGTCCTCGTTCGCCTGGGCTGTGGGTGCGGGTGCCACCTCCGTCGACCTGCTGGGGCTTCAGGGCCCCCTTTGGATGGGGCCCCCCGGGGTCTGGCGCTGATGGGCTTCTGGTGCAGCTTTTACAGATGCTGCCCGGGGTGCTGCCCGAGCCAGGGGAGCGTGCTCCCCAAATCCAAATCCGGGCCCCGCAGGCTTGCAGTAGGCTAGGTGTCTAGGTGCAGGAGACCAGGTGTCAGAAGAACCTCCCATTTCTTTGAAGTTCGTACAGATACACAGATTTGAAGCAACAAAATTCATCGTCACAGAACAGGATTCAAGAAGGCCGGGTGTCCCTGGATTTCTGGGGCATCCAGGGAGTGCGCCAAACCCGGGCAGGGAAACTAAGAGCAAGATGTCGGCTGTGGCTGGTGTCACTGGGGTGCCAGGCTCGGGCTCGGCACTGCTACGCATCCTGGACGCTGAAGTTGGGGCGGCCCTTTTGCTCACAGAGAAGGGGCTGGACCACAGGCTGGTCTGTTGGAGGGGCAGCTGGCTGGGGTCCCAGGCCTTGAGCCAGGAGCCCAGCAACAGCCACGCAGCGGATTCCCCTGCCCCCAGGAGCAGCCTGGAGGAAGTCCCCCTGCAGAGCCAGCTGCCTCAGCCCCTGGTCCAGGGACGGGAGAGGCCCTCATGCTCCCTCCGTGAAAGTCTAGCCTTCGTGGAAAATGCGGCTGTCCCCAGAGGTCATCTGCTCAGTCACCGCTCTCCACACCCGGGTGTTCCCTCCAAGGGGTGACTGGGGGTGGCTCGGACAGTGTGAGTCACAAGGAAACGAAGAGGAAGCACAAAGGGGCCGTGACTCACAGCGTGGCCCAGAGTGCGAAGAAGGGAAGTCTCAGCGAATGATAAGCCTTGATTAGCCCTTCGTGCGCCGCGACAGCTGCTTCAGTGCCCAGGCTTTGACGACCTTCCCAGACTCCCGATCACTGGGCCACAATGGACGAGTCCAGGTAAGCGGACGAAACTGCCTGGACCACCTGCTTTTTGTCCAGGCTTCTGCTGTCTCGGACAGGTGGGACCTGCGCTCTGGAGATCCATCAGAGAGCAGCCCTGCTGCTGGGGCCCCCCACAGCCCAAGGGGGCTGTCCCTCGGGCAAGATTTACCCCTCTGGGCACTAGTTTCCTCATCTGTCAAACGAAGTGATGTAATGGTCCTCTCACTCCTAGGGACTCGGCCATGACAAAATGAGCGAAAAGCCACAGGACATGGCTGGGTGCAGGCCCGGGGCCAGGTGAAGAGTGGAAGAGAGCGGAGAGGCCTGGAGACGGCCCTCCGAGGGGTCCAGGCTGGCTGTGTGAGCTTAACACGGAGCATCTGCTCCCTTGGCCTCTACATCTGTGAAAGCAGCAAGGTGGCCTGGGTGATGGCAAAGACGTGGACGACAGTTTTCCACGAGCTTTCCAACATACCCGGCGCTTTTAGGAACCTCGTTTTCTCATTCAGCCTTGAAGCCCACTTGTACCAGTTTGGCTGGCGAGGAAGCTGACACCTGAAGAGACCGAGCGATTTGGCAGAAGTCACCCTACAAGGTCAGAGGTGGGGCTGAGACCTAGAGTCAGGTCATCCGGGCCTGTCCCAGCGCTGAGACGTAGTGGGGAGTCAGAGCCGGGAAGGCCAAGGCCACCCGTCCCGGCCCTGCTGGGCTCCTTCCAGGGCGAGGTGAGGATGTTGTGTTTCCAGAAACATCTCTTTGGAAACTTTAAAAAAATCCCTGTTATTAAAAGATTAAGTGGAGAGGCAGGCACCATGCAAACATCAGATCTGAGAGCAGTTCCTTCTCCAAAAACCCTTCCAATAACTAAGAATAGTGGGTTTCCTTCTACCCATTAAACCTGAACCCTGCTTATCATTTTCCGACACGTTATGCAGTTAATTTGAATTGTCGGCAAGAGGGCCCGGAGCTGCAGGGGTTTGGCGGGTGTCCCACTAAGCGCTTTCGTTTGGGCCTCGAGATACGATCTCAGCTGTCTTATAAAGAGAGACCCAAGGAAAGGGGAAGAGCGGCGTTTTTTTCCCTTCTAAGATAAGTTTCAAGTGCTGCCTTCTGGGCTGGGTTCCTGGAGAAATGCATAGGAGACCTTATTTGGGATTATTGAGTTCCTTGGATTTTATGGGCGTTAGACACTTGCTCTCAGCACCGTGTCTGAGCTTCAGTTTCTGTGGTGGGTGACGGTGGGAGGCTGGCACCACGTGGGGGGCTGCGTGCGATGGGGAGAAGCTGGCAGACCCGGCCACCGTCGGGGGCTGCTGTGTGGCTGGGCGAGCTCCTTGACCTCTCTGGGCCGTCTGCCCTCCTGCTGAGATGAGACGTGTGTGCTGAGAACAGACAGCAGAGGTTTGTCGAGCGCTCGCTGTGCACCCAGAGCAGACCCGGACGCTGCAATAGCCCTTTAGCCCTCACAACAGCCCCATTGGATGGATGAGGAAAGTGAAGCTCAGAGACATTTAGTAAGTCTCTCAAGGGCACACAGCCCGCAAGTGGTCCCACCAGAATTTGAATCTAGATCCTTGTCTGCATAGGTTGTACTTCTGACCACCTCCCTTTCACCCTCCACTGTCCAGCGGATGCTTACAAGTGCCAGGGACTGGCACTTGTAATTTTGCAGGCCAGCTTTTCAAAAACCCCTTTCCTGACTCTAAAATGATGTAGCCACTACAGAAGACAGTTTGTTTCCTCAATAAGTTAAACAGAGAATTACCACATGACCCAGCAATTCCACTTTTAGGGTATAAAGAAGTGAAAACGTGTTCAAACAGAAGATCTCACATTAATGTTCACAGCGGCCCTCCTTACAATAGCCAAAAGGTGGAAACAACCCAAATGTCCACCAACAGAGGACTGGATGAACAAACTGTGGCCTCCCCCTGCCGTGGAAGATTATTCATCTGTAAAAAGGAATGACATTCTGACGCGTGCTACGCCACGGATGAACGCGGAGGACATGACACTCGGTGAAGGAAGCTGATCACAAAAGGCTGCAAATTGTACCATTTCATTTCTACGACGTTCCAGAATAGTCAGAGCTATAGAGACAGAAAGCAGACTGGTGATTGCCAGGGCCTGGGAGGAGGGGGATGGGGGGTGACTGCCATGGGTAGAGGGTTTCCTTTTGGGGTGATGAAGACATTCCGGAACGAGATGGTGACGATAGTTGAACAACGTCGTGAATTCATTAAACGCCACTGAACTGTGCAAATTGAAATGCTGAATTTTAGGTTACGTGGATTTTACCGCAATTTAGAAAATCTCTTTTAGGTTTGAGCAGGCTGAGGCTCGGTCCCACGCCAGCAGCGGTTCTGCGGGGCAGTGGGGAAGGTTGGCGAGGAGGACCCCGCGGTGGGCTGCGGACAGGAAGACTGGGGCGCAGGCGCGCACCTTCTCGGGATTTGGCAGGAAACACTCCTGGCTGTGAGATGTAAACAGCCGCTCTGGATCACCCAAGACATCTACAGCGACACGTTTCCTCCGCAGATCCTCTGATGAGAGCGGTCTTCGCCGTGAGGGGGAAGCCGCCGGGGTCTCGAGGGCCAGGCTGGCGCGGAGGGAAAGCACGTGAAGCCTCCGGGAGCTGCTCGGGGGCCTCGTCCATTCTGGATCTGTGTCCAGTGAGAGCATCAGTTGGCGGCCTGCTGTGAATGGCTGCCTGCCTCCACGGGCACAGGTCATTCATGGTCTCTCCACATCCTCCCATGCCCCCAGTGGGCGGAGACCGCGCCCCGGGTGTCTGGGATGTGCGGCTTTTGCTTCCTGGGCCCCCGGGGGCCACCATCCCACTCCAGTCATGAGGCCCAGGTGGAGCCTCCTCCCCTCTTCAGCTTTGGGGTGACTGGCGCCCCAGGTGGACCTTGAGCCCCGGCTGTCTTGGGCTACAGTGACAGGTCCGGGGATGGCCCCGTGGCCCGAGCCGGTCCAGTGGCTGCGAGCCTGGGTGAGACACAGCCTGGAGATGCTGGTGTATCTTTGCCACCCCCTGGGGACAGTGCAGGGGATGGCCGAGCTGAAGGAGGCAGCTGTGTATGGGGGTTAGTGGACACCTCGGCCTCCCCAGCAACGTGACCTGCTTGCTCTCTTCTCTAAGATTTCGCTAGGTTTCTGTCACTTGCAGCCGGAAGCACAGAGGACCGCAGGAGCTGGGGACGTTTTAGCTTCCTCAAGGGCTGGGGTGAGAGCCGTTTGAATTAGCAGCAGCTGACAGGCCAGAAGACCGCCAGACACAGGAAGGAAGGGGGCTCGGGGCCTGCCCGCTAAGAGAAAGCAGAGCAAGTAGGGGGCCCTGAGAGGGGAGCACGGGGTCGCTCTTCTCCTCACTGTGGCCATGGGGCCCACGCCTCCTCGGAGGGCCAGGCTTCCGCACCGCCCAGTTGAAAGGAAGGGGTCCTGCCTGGGCTCAGCCAGACGTGGGTGTGGCTCCAGCTGTGTGACCTTGGGCCTCCTTGAGGCCTCAGTGTCCTCACCTGCAAGTCAGGTGCCGTGGTGTCCAACACCAGGCACGTGGTCCTGAGTGCCACCTGGGTCCTGGGCAGCCTGGCTCAGATTCGGGCTCCATCACTTACTGGCCACTTAAGCCCCACCTGCCTCAGTTTCCCCATCTGTAAACTGGGGCCATAAGGGTGCCTCCTCCCTAGGGCGACTGTGCAGCAGATGAGTTTGTGAGTGTAAGTGCTCAAAACGGTGGCCAGGCAAACATCAGCTGTCACTGGTCCCTGGCAGGGCTGCGGTGAGGACAAAGTCTGGCAAGGACACAGAGATGTCTTCCAGCGGGGTCCCCTTCTGCACCCCCCTCCCAAGCCATTCCAGGAGTCAGAGGTGGCTGAGGCCGGCCTCCCTCTGGAATAGACCCATCTGTCACCTAGTGACAGCCATGCCTGAAGCCCTTGCCTGGTCCTTAGCGGTGATGCCAGCATCCAGGAATGCCCGGACCTTCAGTCTCTTCTCCAGGAGCTCATGCGTTACGGCTGAAAAGATAAATAAATGCCGCAAGCCTCGCTCCTCGATGATAGAGACATCTACAAACACAAGGGGCCACCAGCACATGCTCCTCGTTAAAAACGGGGTGTGGAGGCCCAGCAGGGGGTCTTGCAGCTCCCTCATCTGTCCTGCTGGGAGCGGGCGCTGGCCTGACCTGGCCTGACCCAGCCTGGGTGAGTGTGGGGCTCCTGCAGCCCCTCAATCAGATTGTTCCTCTGCCCTGTGCCTCCCCCTCGACCCCCTTCCCAGCCCCTCTCCTGACTCTCCGCCTCTCCCTCCCCCTCCTCCCACTCTCATTTACACCAAGGCTCCCTGCAGATGCAGCCCCTCATCTGTGCCGAGGTGGCTTCTGGAGGGAGCACAGAAAACTCAAGGAAGCTGAAAACTCTCCTGCTGGTGGTCTTTGGGGATTTGGATCAAGGCAGACTTGGATTAAAATAAGACCTGGCTGGGTCGAGAAATCTTGATGTTAAAAAGGAAAAAAAAAAAAAAAGAAAGAAAAAAACCAACGGAAGATGTGCCCCTAATTTTACCCCATTGGGAAGGAACTGTACTCATTAACCAAGGAATGTATCATTTATAGGATTTTTGACCTAGATAGAATCCAGAGACCTCCTATTTCGAGCACTGAGCTCAGGCCAAGGGCTCCAAGAGACAGTGGGAAGAAGGCCTGATGGCAGAGCCAGCTTCGGGACGTGGGACCCCACCGTCACCCAGAGCCCCGAGCTCAGAGGGCCCGAGCTTGGTTTAATGCTTTGCTGTCTGTATCTTCAAATTCGTATTCTTTTGCTGAATTTGGGTTTTTAGGTGAAGTCCAATGGAGTGTGCGCTTGGGTACAGGAGCAAGGCGCCAGATGCAGGCTCACCCTCCCCTGTGAGCTGGGAGGCATCACGATGGGGAGTCCAGTGAAATCCCAGGGAGCACAGGGTCACCACGTTCTGAGAAGGTGGGACGCTCACAGCCCCGGGAGGGCAACTTCCATTCAATCACGGGAAGGCGGTGCTGGTGGTCCAGGAACCACACACAGCCGAGGCGCCCATCACCCCCTTCTTACCCCTGTCACCTCTCTGTATCAAAGCTCTTGCTGCAAGACTCATGATGCGGGAGGAAGGGGAGAGACGGGGAATGAAGCAGTGGAGACAGGGTGTGCAGTGTCTCCACTGCTCTGGTGAGAACAGACATGCACACGTGTGTATGAGCTACGAAATGCACACTGTGTAATTTCCGTGATTCCACGCACACGTTCACATGCTCTTTTTTCCTCCCAGTATATACTTTTATTGAAGGACGGTTGATTTACAATATTTCAGGGGTACAGCAAAGTGATTCCGTTTTATATATATATATATATATACATATATATGTATCTCTTTTTTAGATTCTTTTCCATTATAAGTTATTACAAGATATTGACTATAGTTCCCTGTGCTCTACAGTCAGTAGTTCTTGGTTGTTCCAATATATACATATTTAAAATTTTTTTATTTTATATTGGAATATAGTTGCTTTTCAATGTGTTCGTTTCAGGTGTACAGCAAAGTGATTCAGTTATGCATCTACATACATCTCTTCTTTTTTAAATTCTTTTCCCATTTAGGTTGTTACGGAATATCGAGTAGGGTTCCCTGTGCTATACAGGAGGACCTTGTTTAACATGCTCTTCTATTTGTTTTTTTTGTTTTTTTTATTTATTTTTGCTGTGTTGGGTCTTCGCTTCCGTGCGAGGGCTTTCTCCAGTTGCGGCGAGCGGGGACCACTCTTCATCGCGGTGCGCTGGCCTCTCACTGTCGCGGCCTCTCTTGCTGCGGAGCACGGGCTCCAGACGCGCAGGCTCAGTAGTTGTGGCTCACGGGCTCAGTTGCTCCGCGGTATGTGGGATCTTCCCACACCAGGACTCGAACCCGTGTACCCTGCACTGGCAGGCAGAGTCTCAACCACTGTGCCACCAGGGAAGCCCCCTGCTCTCATATTTGAATTCAAAGCTGGCACCGCACAAGATCAAGATGAACGATAAAATTCATGCTCGTAATTGAAAATCCTAACTCTTTTCTACTTTACAACGACATTAAACAGCAAATGCAAAACATGACAAGCCGAGAAAGACATTGCAGAGGAAAGACAGAGGCTTGGTGCTTTGGCACCTCCGTGGCGTTTTTCCCCCGCTTTTTGGACCAGGACCCCACAGATCACATAGCCGCCCTGCTGGTTTCATTTCCGTTCCTCCGGTAGCTCTGCAGCGAACGCGTGAAATCACTCCCGCCACGGCACTGAGACCACTTTGCTGCTGGGTGCCCCTTGTGCAGGCAGGAACTCCGGGACCTCTGCTCCCCTGCCTCTCCTGCCCCCTGGAGAGCGGTGGGCTCGTGGTTTGTCCCTCCAGGACTCGGCCCTCCTCCTCCCACCGCAGCCGGTTCCTGCCGCATCTCTGGCCCCAGCGGTCACTGTGGTCTGTAGGACCTGCCTGGCTGCAGGACCACTGCTCCCAGCTGTGGCCTGGTCCATCCAAAAGGCTCCCCTGGCTCACAGCTTCAGGGGCTTCCCACTGTCCACAGGACTGAACCTGCCCTCCTGGACAGGCTCCAGGCCCCTGGGCCCCTCAAGCCCCCACCTCCAGCCTCATCTGTGTCGGTCCCTCCTCGGCGCTAACCACTTCCCTCTCCTACCGGGAGCCCCTTGCCGTTAGAACACACTCTCTGGGCTTTGTGCATGCTGTTCCCTTGGCCCGGAAGAACTTCCTGCTTCCTTCCCAGGCCTGGTTCCTCTGCAGCCCGGAATTCTCAGGGAGGATGGCACCTTCCCTCCCCCACCCCCATCTAGGAAGAAGCTCTGGGCTTCCACAGCTCGCCAGCGCTCTCTGTCTCTCTCTTGCTGTCCCTCTGCCTCTGTCTCTATCTCTCTCCCCGTACCTCTCCTCGTGTTGTCACAGCTGTCTGTGAGCAGCTGCTTCACTGTGAGAACAGAGATGAAGCCAGGACCAAGCTCACGGTCTCAGACGATCACGGTGTCTACTGAGCACGCCCCCGGCCTGGCTCCCATCGGCTCATTTCTCTCTGACTCTGCCCTGCAGGGGGGCACCCTTGCCACCCTAGTCTTCAGGTGCAGAAATCGAGCCTCAGAGCCCTGAAGTACCTCCTTCCCGGCCCCCACCCTGTGCCCGACCATGGAGGGCCGGACACGGGGACCCGCACACAGTAGGTGCTTTGTAATGTTGTCCAGCCTGCACACCTGGACTGACCCCCAGTTAGGGGAGCCTGGGACTCGGGGCTGAGCTGGCGTCAGAGAACCCGCCCTTCATCCCAGCTGACCGGGGACCAGGCGTAGTGGCTGGTGACCACATCCTCCCTGACGCCAGGAGGTGTGGTCCTGCCAGGAGGCGCCCCTGCCTGTCAGGGAGCCCTTCACAGGGGCTGCCGCAGAGGAGTCGTGGGGCGTCACAAACGGGGCTGATCCCGTGCCATTTCAGTGCCCCCCGGGCTCCGAGGTCTGTGTGCACGCCAGGGAGGGCAGGAAGGGACGTTCTGGCTTCCTGGCCCTCTGTGAGGTGGAGCCCCGGGGGCATTCCTCCGTGGGAAAAGGCAAGCTCTGTCCATGCATGCAAACAGATCAACAGATGCTGGTCCTTGGCAGCTCGAGTCGGGCCAAGGTCACTTCAGTGAAGCCAGAAGATCCTCTGGGGGCGGCGAGGGCCTCAGGATGGCACTGCGGGCAGTTCAGGTCCACAGAAGGCAACCCTGTTAGGGTCTCTGCTATGGGGCTGGCGTCCCCCTCGACTGACCCAGAGCTCGGTCCCATGGGCCATTTCCCTGCTGCTCCCACGTGGGTTCCCCATCCCCGTAGGGGCCAGGACAGAAACATGTGGTCCAGAGAGCCGGAGAAGGGAGAGGAGGAACAGCATTGAGTATGTGGCTCTAGGGGGGGGCCCCTATCCTCAGGTATCCCCAACACACCCCCGCATTGCCTTTGATTTGGCACAGGTGTGAAGCCCACTAGTTAGGGGGTAATTAGGCTCAGGAACTACCTTTTTAGAAAATACTAATAGCTCTTAGATGGGCTGCTATCTATCGGTCATTGTCACCACACTCTAAATTAGTTTGTTTAGTAGGCTTTCCTTCTAACACCCCAAAGCTGATGGGCAGCACCGAGAGGATAGGACCTCTTGGGGATCCCGCCCGGAGCGCCGCGGGAGGTGTGCTGCCCTGGGGAGGCGGAGCAAGAGGGCACTGCGTCACGTGAGACACCCAAGGAAGGAGGTAGGAGGACAAAGTCCCATTTCTCCCGTTTCAGATGCTCCCAGTGGGCCAGTCCCGAGCTGAAGGCAGTTGAGGAAGAACTTGTCTTCCTCCTCTTCCTCTTCCCTTTCCCCCCGTTCGTTTCCCCCCTTCCCCCGCCCCGCTTACCCCACTCCTCCCCTAGCCCCCCCACCCCCAAGACCCAGGATTCAAGCAATTACGGTCCGCACCGGAGTTCAGGGTGTCAGATGGGGTGAAATGCCACTTTTAATTGCTGTTAAGTGCCACTTGTTTTTCCGACCACGTGGATAAAGAGGGCACCGGTGTGGACTAGGGTCTGGAGGGGATGGAATGGTTCGGCCTTTTCCCTCCAGCGCCCCTGAGGAATGGTGCTGAGGAAGAGGTGGGCAGACACGTCCAGGCGCAGGCGCCTCTTGGGGGATGGAATGGAAGCCCTGGCGCCCTGGCGATGCTCTCAGATGGATGGGAATGGTTCCAGCTGAGGTCACAGACAAGAGAGGGACCAAGGACCCACAGGTGTCAAAGGGATCCCACACCCGCAGGCCCCCAGCTGAGCCAAAGTTTGAGGGGTCTGGTCCTGCCAAAGTGGGGCTCCAGCTGGGGAGAAGGGACAAGCCCTCGACTCCATAGGTTCTTTTGTAGCCTGAGCGTGGGATGCCACGAGGACCTGAGCGGGGCCCCAGGCCAGCAGCAAGGATGCTCTGGACCAACGTTTAACAGCGACACCGTGTGGCAACCGCAGAAACCACGTGGGTCCAACGTGGGCCCTGGAGGCCGACTCAATCCTTTGGGCTCCCGAGGTTCTTGAGCCGTTCACATTGGTGGAGGAGGGTTCAAAAGGAAGATTCTAGACTTCTGGCTAAGATGGGGGATGATGGAACAAAGAATGGGAAACTACAAAGGAAGTGAGTTTCTGTATCTAGGTGGGTGCTGGTCATATCGTCACGGGGGACACGTGCATGGGGCCAGCCGGGCAGTTTGCTAACAGTTTAGCACAGAAACAGGGATGGGATTTCCTGCTGGAAGCAAACAGCCCTCTCCCAGTGGAGCTCAGCCAGCCCCCTCCAGGGCTCATGACCTTCCAAAGCATCCTACGAGGCCCCTCAGTCTCTCACCTGCCTCACTGAGCTGAAGTGTGGGCTGATGCCATGCCTCCCCCAGCTCTCCCGGGGACCACAGTGGGTGCCCCCCGACCCCCTGCTCTGCAGCAGCCGGATTGGAGTCCATTGATGGTGAAGGCAAGGACTTGACTCGCCTCGCGCTTGGAGGGGAAATCCATCCATTCTCAAAAATGCCAGCCCCCAGTGTCTGGTTGCCGCTGGCCTGGTCTGTCCTCCACAGACCTGCTGGCCCAATCCAGGAGAGGGTCTGTCTGTCTGAGTCGCCGGTGGGGTGCCTGATGTTTGGCCGTAGGCGTGACTCTCACGTGACAAGTCTGACCTGACCCGCAAGCAACTTCGCCCATGGCACCAACGTGTACTCACCCACAGGAGCAGGACTCAGCTTGCCCCCGGTTCCTCCCCCAGCGGATACGGCAGGTCACCGAGACCAGCGCCCTCCCGGGGGGCAGGGATCTCGGTCCTGCATCCCGGGTCAGCGCGGGCCAGACCCCCCGGGGTCCCTCATGCCTCCTTGCACCCTTCTCAGCCCTGTGTCCGAGGGACTGGCCTGCACAGGGGGCGTGTGGACAGCTGTCCTTGCCCCCTGGCTTCCGGTCGGGTTGGCTGCTGGGAGAACCTGGCAGAAGCAGGTGAAGAAGAGGCTGCGGAATTAGTCCCGGCTCCTTCCTGGCAGCGGTCAAGTTCCTCTACCCAAGTGGGCTGTCCTACAGCTGCAGCTCTACCCTGTTCTGGCAACCCCTCCCCTGCCACTTTGGTCTGGGGACACAGGGCTCCCCACCCACTGCTGCCAGCCTTGGGGGCCCTGGGCAGCTCCCCGGCCCCCACACCCCATCTCTGGTTTCTCTTTTCTCGGTTCACATCTGTAACAATAGTTCCCTTCAATAAATGTGCTCAGGTCCCCCCTTCTGCGTGGGCTGTGTCCTCTCTCGCCATAGGGACACTTCTAGGAGGGGTCTCAGTCCTTGGAGAGGTGGCTGGGCAGCGTAGGTATGAAACGGCCCTTTCTCTAACTGCTTAAAATCTGTCCGTTATCATGGCCACTCCTTATCCTGGGGGAAGGCCAGCCTCCCCCTGCTCTCTGCAGTGAGTCAGCCCTGAAGATGTCAGGAGATAGCTGTAAGGCTCCCTGTGTCTCCTCCCCTCCAGCCTAAGACTCCTGGAGGTTCCGGCCCCTCCCTGTCCCGGTCTTTGTTCTCCGAGCACACCCAGTGACTCAGGGTCCCCTTGACGAGCAGGCCCAGGCGTGAACTTGTGTCCACTCTCCGATGGTCTGATGGCGGGGCTCAGATCTGCAGAGAGAGCCCAGGGCTGGGGCCAGGCCAGGCCAGGGCAGGGCTGTGGATGGGCCCTCCCCTTCATTTGTTCGCAGGCGGGGATGGGAGCAAGTCCGGAAGCCTTTTCACCCCGACTCTCCAAAGGGCGGTGGGGAGGGTGGCTTTTGCTGAGGTTGTGTTTGTCGACTCAGAATTCCCTGCTCAGCCATGACACACACAGCCCACCATGTGGGGAGGAGGCTGGCCCGGCAGCCCGGAGAAACTGCAGCCCCACCTGGGGAGCCAGCCTGGCTGTGAATCGGAATCATCTGGAGAGATTTTTAAAAATACAGGTGCCCAGGGTCAGCTCAGGGAGGATGGTTGGATGGGGTGAGGCAGGGCTTCCTCTCTGTGCCCAGAACACCTGGGTCAGCTGGGATCATCGTTACTCAGAAGCACAAGCTGAAACCCGGGGATATTTCCATGTACTGTAATGATGGGAGCAGCAGGAACCGGGGTTTCTGGAACATTCCGGAATGTTCCAGAATGTTCGACGTGCCTGGCGGGGACCACGAACCACGCTGGGTTTTCATCTCTTTTTGTAATCATAGAATGTGGAAATGCTGGAGTCTGGATCTGTGGGTGTCCCCTTGACCAGTGCAGGGTGCTCTCGTGGGGGGCCTCCAGGCCACATGGCAACGTTATGCAAATCAGGTTAAGGTGCCCCTTCCACCCGACAGAGCTGAGCAAGATGCAGACATACAAGGTCTGAGCCGTGAGTGATGCCCTGAGCTGGGCCCTCGTGCAGCACGCAGAGTGCGTACGACACGGGCGTGTGGTTTTCGGGGGAGTCCAGGAGATCCCTAAACTTGGCGGTTTTATTTCTAGGCTGCTTGGGCAATTTCACAAGGGAACAGAGGAGAGACACTGTCGTGTCCTCCCAGATTCACAGGTTGGAGCCCAACCCCCCGTGGGATGGTGCTGGGGCCTCTGGGATGTGATCAGCATTAGAGGAGGTCGTGAGGGAGGGGCCTCACTCACCCATGGCAAACAACCCCCAACCTCCCTTTAGACGCTTCTTGCCTCTGTCAGACCCTCTTGTCCAGCTGCCTCCCCTGGGACCATCAGCTGGGCTCCTCTGTCTGCCCGGGGCCTCTTCTCTCCCCTCAGTAAAGACAAAAGTCCTCCAGCCTGGCAGGGCAGTGAGAGGCTGTGCTGACACTCCATCATGCTCCCGGGGTCCCATCTTGTTACGCACAGAAGGGCACACACACCCAAAGAGGAAAGTCAAAACCACATGCAATCTTGCCACCTGGAGGCAAATTTCATTGGTCTCGTGTCCAGCATTACTGTGAAACATCTTTCTACAGTATTGGGGTTTTCCTCTCTGAAGCCTCTCTGAAGCATGGAACCTGATTACTCACCTACCCACCCACTCACTTATCCATCCACCCACATATCCATCCATCCATCCATCCATCCATCCATCCATCTATCCATTCATCTATCCATTCATCTACCCACATATCCATTCATCAATTCATCCAGCCACATATCCATCCATCCATCCATCCATCCATCCATCCATCCATCCATCCATCCATCTATCCATTCATCTATCCATTCATCTACCCACATATCCATTCATCAATTCATCCAGCCACATATCCATCCATCCATCCATCCATCCATCCATCCATCCATCATCTACAATCCAACTTCCCTCCCCTCCGACCCCCTTCCTTCCGTCCTCCTCTCCTTCCTCCCTTCTCTCCTTCTTTCCTCTCATCCAGTAAATAGTCACTGAGCACATGCCATCTCTACTATCCCTGATTAGGTTCCTCTAGGAAATGAGTGTTTCCTGATTGAGGTCCCTTGAGGCTAAAGGCCCACATCCCAGGGACCATCCTCAGAGAAACGGCAAACAACAGGAACATGCCCCAGTCCTGTGGATTCTGATTTGGAATTGCTTTCTCGCGACTTCCTTTTGCTGATCTGCTTCACGCTGTCAGGTTCTGGGGGGCAAGAGCCCCGCATCACTGGGACCCTTAGCTGTCGAAGCGGTGGTTAGTTGAGGTTTGATGTGCTTCTTGGCTTCCACCAGGTGAGACCTGTAAGCAGGTGAGTGGAGCCAGCCTGATCCCGGGCACGAGGTGACGCCCGAAGCAGGTGGGTGGAGGTGTCCCAGGAGAAGGTGCCGGTGGGCACCAAGGAAGACCCCTACATCATGCCTTCCGGTTCAGGAGCAGGAGAGCCCCAGAGAGGGCAGGCAGGGGTCCTGAGAGCGGATTCCTCCACGGTCTCGGGGGCACGATCCTCTCCCAGCCCCAGGGCCCTCTGACCAGAGGAGGCCAGACCTAGAGCCCTGGCCGCAGAGGGTGGTGGCGTGCTCCGTGCTGCCTCGAATTAGCACAACAAGCACCTCGGCGGCTCCAGCCCGGAGGACGACGGCAGCCTTTCCCGAAATCCCCCTGGGTGGCCGTTCTGCCTCAGTTTCCTCCTGCGCTCCAGCCCCTCCTCCCACCTGGGCTGGGAGCCTTTCCTTGAACGCTGACCAGCTGAGCAGGGACCTGGGGACCTCTTGCCAGTGCTTTCCATCCCAGGCACCGCCCGTCCCACCCACCTCAGGCCCCTGAGGCAAATTAAAAAGAGGGACTGTTTTCTCGGAAGGTGCCCACGGCTTTGTCAACAAGGAGTGGCGTTTCCCGGGAAAAGGCTTGCTTGTCAGCGGGTGGAAGCATTCCAAGTGATCTTTACCGAGAATCTGACTAACAGGGCGAGATCAGATTCCTTTCTACCAGCATGGATTGTAATCTGCCCCCCCACCCCGCCCCGCTCATGCGAGAAGAACAGCACATTTCTACGTAGTCACTGACCCCTTTGCTGATGCTGGAAGAATCCAGAAGGCCTCGCACCTGGATCCTACCTTCAAACAGTGAAGCCCGGGGTGGTGGGGAAAGAAGCTCTGAGGTTTTTTAGTGACCAGCCCAAAGGTATGAAATCAGGAAGGGCTGCCCAGGGTCCATGATCTGCGTGGGCCCGCCCAGGGCGGGGTCTCGCCCGCTCCCTCCCAATCTGGGGTGCACGGCAGGCAGCCTCGGTAGGCTGGTTCAAGCCTCTCAGCGGGAGGCTTCTGCTTGCTCCTCTCTCAGGGCCGGTCCTGGAGAGACTCCCAGCACTGGCTTCCGGGTTTGGCCTGGGTCAGTCCCTGGAATAGCCTCCCCCTGGGACCCAGTCTCTCTACCGCACGAGGCAGCGTGGGAAACGGCTGAGGCTCTGATACAGACCCCCACCTCCCTGCAGCCTGGTCCCCGGGGGAGGTGGGAGGGGCGCCGATGCAGAGAAAGCGTTCTGTCCTCCACATCCATCACTTGCCCAGCGGGACCGTCCACTGCCTGTGGCCGTGTCCCTGGGCCACTCGGGCTCCTCTGGACCCCACGTTCGGTCGGAATTCCACATGCAAAGTTCTCCTCTTTCAGGATCCCTTTAAGGACCTGCACCCAGCCTACAAGACCAGCGTCATCCACCTTCCACCTTCCGCCTTCCACCTTCCAGTCTTAGCAGTGACTGGACTCATGTAGCGTCCTGGTGGCCAGCAGCGGCCTGCCCTTCTCTGGGGTGGGTCCTGTGTGTCCTCAGCATCTCCCTAAGGCCTCTAGATCCTGCAGGCCTGCCTTTCGGTCCCCGTCTGCCAGCACCAGCCTTTGGAGGTCACCATGCGTCAGTGGCAAATCTGTCTTCACCCTCTAGAATAGAAGCTGCTTGGAGGGTCAGTGGCTGGGCTGGGCCGTGCCTCGATAGTCACCGCAGTCTGGAATCTGGCCCTCTGCCCCTAGAAGAGTGACAGCCCTCGTCCGTGTCAGTTTCATTCATTCATCTCTCCAATAGGCACTAGAAATGTGCGCGGGGACCAAAGCACCGCATTCCTGGCCTCCTGGGGATTCAGGTCTGATGGGGGAGATGGGCATTGATCCGAAAAAGCACACCGACCGGCGAAAACTGCCATCTGGGACCTGTGGCGATGGCCAGGCCCCTGGAGCCACGAGGGTATGCCACAAGGGCACCGGTCCTTGCCAGGGAGGCCCAGGACCTCCTCCCAGAGGTGATCACCCGAGTTGGGAAGCAAGCCACCGAAGGCTTCAGCCCCAGGTCGTGGCTGGTTTGCTCTCTGGTGGGAGCAGATTGGAGGGGGTCCCAGCAGAGGCAGGTAGGAAGCCAGGGCAGCTGTCCAAACAAGAAGTGATGGTCCCCGGGGCAGTGTGGGTGCAGAGGGGAGGAAAGGACACATCTGCGATGTTTGGAGAACACTGCCCTTCTAAGATAAACCAGGTCATAGCAGGTCACCGTCGAGTCCTGGTCTCCAGCATAAGAGCAGCCTGGGCCTGGGAAGCCTGAGCTTCCCAATCCTAATTGCCCTGACTTTGCTCTGCTGGTTTCTCCAGGGTCCTTGCCTGTATTGATTTGGGCCTGGGAGAAAATCGCTGTTTTTCTGCCACAAGCCCACTGGCGCTGCCCCCTTGGTGGGCCCGGGGAGCCTGGCGCCTGCTGTGGCTTTATTTGATGAGCCAGTCCTCCTGCATCTGGCTTTTGTGAGCCTCTTTGCAGGAAAGCTCCTTTATTTCCTGAATGATGTTGTCTGAGTTATCCCTTCACAGGCCCACAGAGGGAGGCCCGAGGTCACAGGTGGATGGGGTCAAGGGCCAGGATTCATCCCTGCTCCCAGCACAGCATACCTGGCCCCGCCCTGCCCCACCCACCTCTGGGAGTTTCCTTCCTCGTTGAGAGGAGTGGAGAGGAAACCAAACTTGACATCAGGATGGACCCTCATTCTCTGCCTTCCTCTTTCCTGTGGGCCTCCCTGGGGCGCTGGTTCTCAATGGGGCTGGGGCTGGGGTGGGGAGCCCCGCTCTTTTGTCCCCCCGGGGACATGTGGGGATGTCTGGAGGCATTTTTGGCCGTCAGAACTTGGAGTCGGGGTGAGACTGGCGTCTAGTGGGTCGAGGCCATGGATGCTGCTCGTCATTCTTCCGGGCACAGGACGGGCCCCGCGACAAAGAATGTTCCAGCCCCAAATTTCGACAGTGCTGAGGATGAGGACCCTGTCCTGGGGGAAGCCCAGCCCAGCCTCACTGGTTCATGGATCTGGGGCTCTGGTGGTCCCAGCACTGACTTTAGCACTAGCCCACTATTTTTACATCTTTAATAAAAATTTGCTGTGGGCACCGAGCTGCGGTTTTGGAAAGAAGGGAGAGTAAGAATTGAAACACAGGCAGGGGACTTCCCTGACGGTCCAGTGGTTGAGACTCTGCGCTTCCGCTGCAGGGGGTGTGGGTTCGAGCCCCGGTTGGGGAGCTAAGATCCCTCATGCCACGGCCAAAGAAAAAAGAGAAGAGAAAAGAGAAAGGATCGCAGGCAGGAACGGCCCATGTCACTAGCGACAGAGCCAAGCACAGGGCAGTTACAGCCTAATGTGGTCCCTGCTGTCGCAGGGGTAAAAGAAGGCAGCCTCCTGACCTGGATCTGCCCTGGGGACATGGCTTTGACTTCGGGCCAGGACAACCAGGCCAAAAGGCGTAGCATGTGCAAAGGCCCTGAGGAGTCACCACTGGATGGATTAACGCCCATCTGTCTGAGTTGAGAAGATGGAAGAGGGAGAACTCCCCACGGAGGCTCAGGATCAGGCCTAGCCTGGGAGCCGGTGACTGCTCTGCTGGGCACCCTTTTCCCTCCCTGGGCACCCTGACTCCTCAGAACACAGCTGCCTTTTCACTCCATTGTCTCTGGGGGACGGACGCTGATGGCAGCCAGGCCATCAACCCAGGCTTTGAGAAATGGCACATCCTGGGACCACTACCCCAAAACATGGGAGAGGACAACCCCCATTCTCACACTGTGGCTGGAAACACAGCCTGGGATGGCTGTGCTCACGTGTCTTGGAATCTGCCCAGCGCCCTGGCCTCGGCCATACTGTGGTCTCTCCCAGGACCATTGTCACTACACGGCACAGGACAGGGAGAGGGCAGCGCAAGGGGACAGCTTGGGGGCGTTTGCCCGGGAATCCACATCCAAGCCCACCCTGGTGTTCAGGAAAGCTGTGCCCTGCCATGTCCTCCTGTGGATACCCAGAAGGGCTGGACACCACGGGAGGGCTGGCTGGGAGGATGGGACTTTTGGTCTGTGCAGATGCGTCCACCTTCTCTGCCGTGAAACCCCTCCGTTGGTCTTCAAACTTGGCGGATAGACTTCCCGGCCAAGATAATACCCTAGCAGCCTCTCAGGGTGACCGGGACACCGTGGTTAGGGTTGCGGAGGGTGGCTGTTCAGAACTTCCAAAAGTCAATCCTAGGGCGGCGGGGCCTGAAAACAGCTGGGCTGACTTTTCAGGAACCTGAATCTCTAAACTTTCCACTCACCCCTGGGAGTTTGGAGGCTGCTGGGCGGGGGGAGTCTGTGTCTTCTCTGTGGAGCTGCGTCTCCTGAGAGAGGCCGTGGACACACCTCACTGGCTCTGCCTCCCCAAGCTGTAGGTGCCGGGCTCGTGGCTTCTGGGGCCTCGCTGGGAAATGTATATGTGTGTGTGACTGTGTGTGTGTGTGACTGTGTGTGTGTGTGTGTGTGTGTGTGTGTGTGTGTGTGTGTGGCGGGGAGGAGGGGATGCCTGGGGTTGGATCAGACAAAGAAGCCAAAAGTTCTGAAAACTTTGTGTTATTGTCTGTTTTTTAAAACTGAGGTATAGTTAATGTACAATGTTATGTATGTTTCAGATGTACAACATAGTGATTCATAATTTTAATTTTTTGATTTTTTTAAATTTTATTTTCTCTATGTTTTAAACAGCAGGTTCTTGTTAGTTATCTACTTTATACATATTAGTGTATATATGTCAATCCCAATCTCCCAATTCATCACACCACCACCACCCTGCCCCTGCATTCCCCCCTTGGTGTCCATACATCTGTTCTCTACATCTGTGTCTCTATTTCTGCCTTGCAAACCGGTTCATCTGTACCATTTTTCTAGATTCCACATATATGCGTTAATATATTTGTTTTTCTTTTTCTGACTTACTTCACTCTGTATGACAGGCACTAGGTACATCCGCGTCTCTACAAATGACCCAGTTGCGTTCCTTTTTATGGCTGAGTAATATTCCATTGTATATATGTACCACATCTTCTTTATCCATTCGTCTGTCGATGGGCATTTAGGTTAATTCCATAACCTGGCTATTGTAAATAGTGCTGTAATGAACATTAGGTGCATATGTCTTTTTGAATTATGGTTTTCTCTGGGAATATGCCCAGTAGTGGGATTGCTGTGTCATATGATAATTCTATTTTTAGTTTTTTTAAGGAAGCTCCATACTGTTCTCCATAGTGGCTGTATCAATTTACATTCACACCAACAGTGCAAGAGGGTTCCCTTTCCTCCACACCCTCTCCAGCATTTGTTGTTTGTAGAGTTTCTGATGATGCCCGTTCTAACCGGTGTGAGGTGATACCTCATTGTAGTTTTGATTTGCATTTCTCTAATAATTAGTGATGTTGAGCAGCTTTTCATGTGCCTCTTGGCCATCTGTATGTCTTCTTTGGAGAAATGTCTACTTAGGTCTTCTGCCCATTTTTTGATTGGGTTGTTCGTTGTTTTAATATTAAGCTGAATGAGCTGTTTATATATTTTAGAGATTAATCCTTTGTCTGTTGATTCATTTGCAAATATTTTCTCCCCTTCTGAGGGTTGTCTTTTCGTCTTGTTTATAGTTTCCTTTGCTGTGCAAAATGTTTTAAGTTTCATTAGGTCCCATTTGTTTATTTTGGTTTTTAGTTCCATTACTCTAGGAGGTGGGTCAAAAAAGATCTTGCCATGGGCTTCCCTGGTGGCACAGTGGTTGAGAGTCCGCCTGCCGGTGCAGGGGACACGGGTTCGTGCCCCGGTCCAGGAAGATCCCACATGCCGTGGAGCGGCTGGGCCCATGAGACATGGCTGCTGAGCCTGCGTGTCCGGAGCCTGTGCTCCACAACAGGAGAGGCCACAACAGTGAGAGGCCTGCATACCGCAAAGAAAAAAAAAAAAAAAAAAAAAAAAGATCTTGCCGTGACTTACGTCAAAGAGTGTTCTTCCTATGTTTTCCTCTAAGAGTTTTATAGTGTCTGGTCTTACATTTAGGTCTTTAATCCATTTTGAGTTTATTTTTGTGTATGGTGTTGGGAAGTGTTCTAATTTCATTCTTTTACATGTAGCTGTCCAGTTTTCCCAGCACCACCTATTGAAGAGACTGTCTTTTCTCCATTGTATATCCTTGCCTCCTTTGTCATAGATTAGTTGACCATAGGTGTGTGGGTTTATCTCTGGGCTTTCTATTCTGTTCCATTGATTTGTATTTCTGTTTTTGTGCCAGTACCATATTGTCTTGATAACTGTATCTTTGTAGTATAGTCTGAAGTCTGGGAGTCTGATTCCTCCAGCTCCGTTTTTTTCCCCTCAAGATTGCTTTGGCAGTGATTCATAGGTTTTAAAGGTTATATTTAATTTATAGTTATTAAAAAATATTGGCTATATTCCCTGTGCTGTACAATATATCCTGTAGCTTATTTATTTTATACAAAGTAGCTTGTATCTCTTAATCCCCTACCCATCTCTTTCCCCTCCCCCTTTCCCTCTCCCCACTGGTAACCACTAGTTTGTCCTCTATATCTATGAGTCTGTTTCTTTTTTTCTTATACTCACTTGTTTGTGGTATGCTTTAGATTCCGTATATAAGTAATATCATACAGTATTCGTTTTTCTCTGTCTGACTTATTTCACTTAGCGTAACACCCTCCAAGTCCATCCAAGTTGTTGCAAATGGTAAGATTTCATTCTTTCTTATGGTTTCTTATGGTAAGATTTCATTCTTTCTTATATATATATATATAAAATTATCTTTTTTAAAAAAATTTGAGCCATCCTTGTGAGTGAGAAGTTGTTTTTCATTGTGATTTTGATTAACATTTCTCTAATGACTCATGATATTAAGCATCTTTTCATGTGCTTATTGACCATTTATATGTCTTCTTTGGAGAAATATCTATTCAAATACCTGTCTTTCTAAGTTGGATTGTCTTGTTATTGTTGAGTTATATGAGTTTTTTATGTATTCTAGAAACAAGTTCCGTATCAGATATATGATTTACAAATCTTTTTCTCTTGTTCTGTATGTTGTGTTTCCATTTTCTTGATGATATTGCTTGCAACACAAAAGTTTTTGATTTTGATGAAGTCCAATTTATCTATTTTTTCTTTTGTGGCCTGTGTTTTTGGTGTTGTATCCAAGGAGGCTTTGCCTAACCCAAGGTCATGAAGATCTAGTCCTATATTTTCTTCTAGGAGTTTTATAATTTTAGCTTTTACATTTAGTTCTATGATCCATGTTTAGTTAATTTTTGTGTATGGTGTGAGGAAGGGGTTCAACTGAATTCTTTTGCACGTGGATATCCAGTTGTTCCAGGGCCGTTTGTCGAAAATATTATCCTTTCCCCATCAAATGGTCTTGGTACCCTTGCCAAAAACAAGTGGCTATAAATGTGAGGGTTCCTTTTGGACTCTCTATTCTGTCCCACCAGTCTATCCTCATGCTAGTGCCACACTATGTTATTACTGTAGCTTTGTAGCAAGTTTGAAATCAGGAAGTGTGAGTCTTCCAACTTTGTTCTTCTTTCTCAAGATGGCTTTGGTTATCCTGGGTCCATATGAATATTAGGATCAGCTTGTCAATTTCTGAAAAAATACAAAAACAAAACCCAGGTTTGATTTTGAGAGGGATTGCATCGAGTTTGTAGATTAATTGGGGGAATATTGCCATCTTAATGCTAAATCTTCTGATGGATGAACATGAAATGTCTTTCCATTTATTTAGAACTTCAACTTCTTACATTTCAACACTTTTTATAGCTTTCAGTGTACAAGTCTTGCACTTCTTTTGTTAAATTTCTTCCTAAGTATTTTAATCTTCTTGCTGCTATTACAAATAGTGTTGCTTTCCTAATTTTATTTTCATATTGTTCATTTCTAGTATGTAAAAATACAATTGACTTTTTGTATATTGACCTTGTCTCCTGCCACACTGATGAACTTTATTATTTGTTCAAATAGTTTTTTTAGTGGATTCCTTCCTGATTTCTATACACAAGATCATATCCACTGTGAGTAGAGAGAGTTTCACTTCTTTTATAATCTGGATGGCTTTTATTTCTTTTTCTTGCCTAGTTGCTCTGGCTAGAACCTCAGGTACAATGTTGAATCAAAGTCTTTGTTTTTTTCCTGATCTTAAGAGAAGAGCATCCAGTCTTTCGTGATTAAGTTGATGTTAGATGTGAGTTTTTCACAGATGCCCTTATTGGGTTGAGGACATTCCATTCTATTCATAGTTTGTTGAGTGTTTTCATCATGAAAGAGTGTTTTGTTAAATGCTTTTCCCACATCTATGAAGATGAACTTGTGGTTTTATCTTTTAGGCTAACAATGTGGTGTATTACTTTGATTGATTTTCATATGTCAAACCAACCCGGAATTCCTGGGATAAATGTCATGTGGTCATACTGTATAATTGTTTTATATGTTTCTGGTTTTGATTTGCCAGTGTTTCATTGAGGGTTTTTGCATCTCTAGTCATTAGGATTTGTAGAGTTCAGTAATATTCTATTTCAGATTCTTGCATGGTCTATGGCTTTCAAAATTTTGTCCTATCTTTATTGAATTTAGTATCAGTGTTACACTAGCTTTTTCTAAACATTTTTGAAACTTTTCTACTTTTTCCATGACCTGGAACAATTTAAACAGTATTGGAATGATCTGTTCCCTAAAATTGTGTTAGAATTCCCATCTGAAATAACACAGCCTGGTGCTGTCTTGGCACGAGCTAGAGCTATCTATTTAAGAATGTCATTTTTTTATGGTAATTGGGTCATTGTCTCTTTTCTGTCTCATCTGGGCTTAAGTCTTATAATTTATATTTTCTTAGAAAGGATCTGTTTCATCCAAGTCTACAAATTTATTTGCGTAGCGTTGATCAAAGCATTCTTTGTGGTTCTTTGCAGTTTCTCTGTCAGTGTTTCTCTATTTGTATTGTCTTATTCTGTATGTGTGTATGTTCTCCCTTTTTCTTGATTAATTTTGCTGGTTTAACTACCTTTTGCCCTCCAAAGAGTCAGCTTGGCAGATACTCTCTTGGGATGATGCTGCAGTTGGAGACCCACCCGGCATGGTCCTCTGATCCTCCCTCTCTCCTTCTGGAGGTGTCAGCCCTGCCTAGTGGTCTGAAGCCTCTTTGCTCCTTCGCCCGCTGCCTCCCTCAATAAACCTCTTCTAGGTCAAGTCTTAGCTTTGCATCTGGCTCCTGGCAGACCCAAACAAGCCCCTATCGTTTCCTGGCTGCTGTGTGGAGAATGGACTAGAAGGGGTGGCAAGGGAGGTAAGGCCGTCTGCCTGGCTGTTGCAGTGGTCTGGAGGCAGAAGGACCCTGGCCTGATCCTAGAAAGTGGGGAGCAGGAGGGGCTATATAGTAAGGGACGGGTCTAAGAGCTGTTTAAGGTCAACAGGACTTGGGCATGAAACTGCATAGCTTACATTTTACCATTTATTGCTTTCGACATTCCTTCTCAGGACCATAGGAATCGGGCAAAACTACACACATCTGAAGGCAGGGTTGGAATGCTTATTCACAATCTCTCGACTTTCCCTTAGTTCCCTTCCCTGCGGGAGGGTCTGACTAGCTCTGTTGAGGTCTGGACAAAACGCCCGACCCAGGATGCCAGCTGGGTGGCCAGCAGCTCACTTTCCCCCCAAGATGCTAAAAGAAGGAAAAATCCAGCAAAACCGGACACTTTTCAGGTGGGTTTTGTGCTGTTTGTCTTGGGTTGGTTTTTTTTTTTTTTTTGGCCGTCCTGTACATTTTCTCTTTTAGGAAATAAAATGTTCTGGTGAGAGGGAACCTCAGAGATCATCTTAGCAGAGAAGGGAAAGGGGGAGGCCAGGTGGAGAGTGTTCCTGCTACCCAGGACCCCCTGTCTGGCAACTCCAGGTTAATCTATGTTCTATATTAGACCCTCTCCCCAAACTGTGCTTGAACCAAGAGCTCCGGGTCTGCACACTGTTTCCACACCCTGTGGCATGCTGATAAGGAAACCGAGGGGCTATATGAGATCCGGAAGCAAGTGCAAGGCTGAGCTGGGAACCCTGGCGTCCCGCCTCTCCCCTTCACCTTCCCCCAGCCAAGGTGGGCAGGCTCAGGTGAGCAGGCTCAGGTATGCGGGCTCAGATGTGCGGGCTCAAGAGGGGTTCCTGCACGGGGCGCACGTGCACTGAAAGCAGATGCAACATGTCAAGCAGGTGTACACCTGTCCAAGGTGTTAAGGTTCACCAGGTGTGCCCTGCTCCCGGCATTAAGGTTCACCAGCTGAAGTCAGGCCACAGAAGTTGAGCTCATCGCAGGCAAATGCCGTGTACGTGACTCTCAGCCCCTGTCAGGGCTGAGGGAGGAGCAGGTAGGTGGGTCCCAACCCAGAGGGCCAGAGGCCTTACGGGATGCCTGACCTGAGGGCCCGTCCCTTGCGGTTTCTGACCCGCTCCTCCCTTTTCTCACTGTCCTGCATTCACTCTACAGGTAGCGCAGTCAGGCCTGAGCTGGCTGCTTGGGTGTCTGGGTGAACGTGCTCACAGAATAGGGCCAGCCAGACCCGAAAACTGAGTACACATCAGAGCAGTGAGTCTCCCCCAGTGCCAGGGCGCTCTGGGGATACGCTCACACACACAGTAGGCACCTCCTGGGCTCTTTCCACGGGCCGGGTCCTGGGGACCGCCAGGGAGACCGTCACGGGAACCAGCTTATCAAACAGAATGGCCTCCTGAGGTCCTGGGAAAGGATTTTGTTTTACCCAGCTCTTCAAACAGTCCTGTCAGAGGTCCCCTCCCTGACCCACGGTCAGGTGTGGATTTTTCGTGAAGCTAATGCACCCTCAGTCTCAGGTCATCTTACTGGCCAGGGGCTTCCGAGGGCCCAGGAGGGGCTTGGGCCTTGTGTTTACAAGGTCATGTGTTTTTGTAAAGTTTGCAAAAGTAAGCGATTTCTATGTGGTGGACACACTCTAGGGTGACTGGGGTGGTCCCAGTGTGTCCCGCCCTTGCGCAACTCCCTTCCTTCAAGCGTGGGCAGATCCTGTGACCAATTTCTGCTGGATAGAATACGGCAAAGTTGATGGACTACCTAAGTTATAGGGCCAAGGCAAAGGGATTTTGCAAAAGTAATTAAAAATTCCAGACCACTTAACTTTGAGTTCTTCAAAAGATGGGCTTGGCTGGGCGTGACCTAGTCAGGCGAGCCTTTGAGAGGGCCCAGGCCTCTGGTGAAGTCAGAGGCTGTCTCTTGCTGGCTTTGAGAGAACCAGCTGCCCTGAATCCTAGAGCAGCGAGGAAATGAAGCTGCTGACGACCTGAGTGAGCTTGGGAGCTGCTCTCCCCGAGCCTCCAGATGAGAACGCAGCCTGGCCAACACCTTGATCCAGCCTAAGACCCGGGCAGGGGACCTGGCTAAGCTGCTCCTGGATTCCTGACCCAGGGAAACTGTGAGACTGCACATGGGTTTTATTCCAAGCTGCTAAACTTGCGGCAGTGTGTTAGGTAGCGATAGACAACAAATTCCTTATATATTCTTTTTTTTAAAATTTATCTATTCATTTATTTGGCTGTGCTGGGTCTTAGCTGTGGAACTTGGCATCTTCACTGCAGCATGTGGAATCCAGTTCCCTGACCAGGGAACGAACCCAGGCCCCTGTGTTGGGAGCGCGGAGTCTTGACCACTGGACCACCAGGGAAGTCCCAACAAATTCCTTACGGTGATATATTCTTTTTCTTCAAGTGTTCCTCCACCAACTGTATAAGCTTCGGGTCCCATAAAATCCTTGATGCTGTAGCTTTGTGGTGCCTTTCGGCCACAGGAATAGTCTTACTTCACCCATGACGACTGCCTTTCAGAGACGAAAAGGTCCCGTCTGGTCCACAGAAAAAGTCCAGTCTCTCAACCAGGTCAAGTCTTCTCTCCCCAGACTCAGGCCCGCCCTGGCTCAGGCCCCTGCAGGGAGGAAGGGCTGCGGCCAAAATGTTGAAAGAGCAGGTGAAGCTCTCCGTGAGTGTCCTGGGGCTGCTGCAACACACAACCACAGTCTGGGAGCGCTTATGAAAGCAGAAGGGATTCCCTCCCAGTTCTGGAGCCAGAAGTCTGTGATCAAGGCGTCGGCAGGGCTGCATCCCCACAGGAGGCTCTATGGGAGGGTCCTTCCTGCCTCTTCCAGCTTCCGAGGGCCCCAGGCGATCCCTGGCTTGTGGCCGGATCCCTCCAATCTCTGCCTTATTGACACCTGGCCTTCTCCCCTTGTGTGTCTATGTCTCAAACCTCCCTCTCTTTTCTCGTATAAGGACGCCAGTCCTTGGATTTGGGGCCACGCTAAACCCACCATGATCTCAAGATCCTTAACTTAATGATATCTGCAAGGACCCTTTTTCCAAATAAAGTCACCTTCACAGGTTCTGGGGGTTAGGCTGTGAATGGATCTTTTGGGGGGCCACTGTTCAGCCCCCTACTGTCGCTTTCAGCGTCCTTTCCGCAAGTGAACGAGGAACCAAGTGTGGGGCAGGGTGGGATGTGAAGTGAAAGGCAGAGATGGAGGAGGACAGGGAGGTGCCCGGTGGAGGGTGTCGGGAAGGCACCTGCAAGGGTGACATTTAAGCCCGGCCTGGACGGCTGAGAAGGGACCACCCCGTGAAGAAGAGGCAGAGAGACTGCGGGCAGAGGGGCCCCCGCCGATGCAGGCCTGGGGTGTGAGGGCTGAGGGCCCAGTGTGTCTGGAGGGTGGAGAGGTGGAGAGGATGGTGGGGAAAACCATGGCCTGGCCGGTTCGGACTGTCCTGCAGAGGAAGCAACCGTTCACCAGGAGCTGGGACGCGCGGAGGGGCGTTTCTGGGGACGAGGTCCTGTGCTGGGGTGGTCTGGCAGCCTCCTTGTGACCCTGGGTATGCCACCTCGCCTGTATTTCACCACCGGACCTTGTTCCTGCTGGATGGGGGGACCAGCGTTGCAGGGGTCCTGGGAGGGTCAGGCTGGGCCCCCCTTCATCCGCCTGGAGCCCTGATGGGAGCTGCATAAAGCAAAGTATGAAGCCAGGCAGCTCTATGGGGTGTCTGATGGAGACTTTAGGGCATCAGACGTCATTATTGGAGGTGCGGCCGCCTGCTCTGTGTGGCTCAAGACACAGCCCCGTGCGGGCCTCTGCTGGACCGCAGGCCACACCCGGGGAGTCTGGAGCCTGGCCAGAGTGTTCCCTTTTCCTGTGGCCCCTAACCGTTGGGCCATCCTACCAGGCGTGGCCCGGAGCCCTCCGTGTATGCGGTGTGTCCAGAGCCTTGCTCCCCTGGCCTGGCACCACAGAGTGGCACAGTAACAGGGTATCAAAAATCGTGGCGATTTTAACGGTTTTTTCTTTTAGACGGTGGATGCTGGGCTTCTGCTACTTTGTGCCAGGGTCTTGACCAGGTCTTGTGGTCACATCAAAGCGACAGGTGCATGAAGTTCTGGCATCTTAGGGTTCACCTAAGTGGGGGACGGGGGACAGTAGACAAATGAGTAGATAATCCGCTGGGAGAGGGAGGGCATGGGGGGGCAGACCTGGGTGTATCCCTGGGCGGGGGGGGCGGGAGGCCTCTCGGAGGTGACCGAGCAGGGCTCTGCGGCATCTGGAGCCCTGGGAAGAACATTCCAGGCAGGGGTGCTGTGAGGTTGGGTGGGGTGCCCACTTGGAGGGAGGTAAGGTGGGGCTGCACGCAGGAGAAGCCGAGAGGCCCGCCTGGGGGCCTGGGCCTGGGCCCCTGAGAGGGGGTCCCGAGGATGCTGGGCTTCCATCCAACAAATGTCCCTTTCGCTTAAGGTGGCCCCAGCTGCTGTCTGAGATGATGAGCCCGACTGGGGCCGTGGGGGACAGGGGGCGCAGTGCCCCCCAGGGGTTTGCAGCCCAGATGGGCCCACGTGAGTCCCACTTCACCTGGCCGTGCCGTGGGCCCGGGAGGGAGCTGGCTGAGCCCTTAGCGTGTGGCTCTGTGGGGAGAGGGAGGGCGCGGGACCCCAGGCCTGGAGGGCGGGACCCTGAACCCAGGCTGCTGGGGGAGCCGGGGCTGCCGTGGGAAGGGGCCTGGCTCTCTGGGACCCGGGCCCCCACTGGGAGTGGGGTCGCCCCCACTGGGAATGGGGTCATCCCCAGAGAGACCCTTGGGGAGGGGTCTCAGAGTCGGGGAGAGACCCAGGCTGCACAGCAGTGGGGATGGGTCTCATGGCCGCCTCAGGACACAGCTCCTACCTCCCTCAGCAGAGCCGCAAGCCGTCAGGGCCGTGGGCTCTGGAGCCAGTGACGGCGGTTCAAATCCCGGCTCCCCGAGAATGGCCAGCTGGCAGCCTGGGGTGAGCGCCTTCGATCCTGCTGAATCTTGCTTTTCTCCTCTAACGGGGGAGCTGAGGGGTCAAAGGTAGGGCTCACAGGCTAGCCCCCCGGGTCCTGGCTGTGTGACCTTGGGCCATTTACACCACCCCCATCTCTCCCCCATCCCCCAGGGCTTTATTTTCTTGAGTGAGTATTAAATGTGTCAATATACCAATAGTGCTGTGACCCCTATGTTCACAGCTGCACTATTACAACAGCCAAGACATGGAAGCAACCTAAATGTCCACTGGTAGATGAGTGGATGGAGAAGATGTGGTACATATATACAATAGAATACTAGTCAGCCATAAAAAAAAAGAAATAATACCATTTGCAGCAACGTGGATGGACATAGAGATTATCATACTAAGTGAAGTAAGTCAGAAAGAGAAAGGCAAATACCATATGATATAGCTTATATATGGAATCTAAACTATGACACAAGTGAACTTATCTATGAAAGAGAAGCAGACTCAGACATAGAGAACAGACTTGTGGTTCTTGTATATATATATATATATATATACATATATATATATATATACACCACAGGTGCTTAGAAACCTGTTTGGTGACAAGAGCTTGACTACTATAGCTACAGTAGTAGCTTGACTACTTGACTACCATAGCTACAGCTATAAGCACCAGTGCACAGGGTGAGCCAGCCACTGCCCTTAACAGCCCAAATGTGGAGGGCTTAACACAACGAAGATTATTTCTCTCTCATATCACAATCCAGTGCAGGAAGGTGAAGGAGAGAGGGTCTGATCCACAAAGTCATTTGGGGATCCAGGCTCCTTCCAGCTTGTGGTCCTCTTAGGGCTTCAGAGTCTTCCTCTTGGATCCTCTGCAGATGGGGGATTCCAGGGAGGCTCCTCTGGGCCGGAATCTCCACCCACAGGCTGAGGCCACGCTAAGTGCAAGGAGGCTGGGACACGTGGGCCGGCTCTGGGTCCAGGAGGAAAGAGGCCAGTCTGTCTTAGCCATTGTTGCTCTTACATCCTGCAGCATCTGGATCTCCGAGCAAGGTGAGCTGCTGGAAGGACCTGCGAGGGCCTGGCAGGCGAGCGTATTAATCACCCTCCGGTGACATCCGAATCGGCTTTGCCATCCCCGGGTGAGGCTCCCAAGGGAAGCTCAGCCCTCACAGGGCTCCCCGGAGGCTCCTCCCACGAGAAGTATGTACAATATATGTCACCAGCCACCACTTTTAAATTCCTTAATCTTATTAATCCTTGGTGGGAAGGCTTGAACATTCTTTTCGTATTAAAAAATAATAATAATAACAAAGCCTGACAATCTTCTTAAATAGCATTCTTTTTTTTTACCCTTGGTCTCCAGGAGGATCATTTCCTGCTGGGGCCAAGGATGGGGTCCCGCTGGGTGTCAAGGGAGTGAAAGCATTTCTCAAACAGGGTCTCGTGGCGGCCTCTTCTGGGCCACTTGCTGCCAGCCCAGGTGACAGAGCGCAGGCTGTCTGCACAACTGAAGTCCCAGGAAACGCCTTGCCCCCTCCAAGTCCCCTTCCCACCTACTGTAGAAGGTTCCCGGCTGTGCAGAGGCACTTGCGAAAATGCAGATCTCCAGGCCCCACCCCAGTTGCCCTGATGCAGATAGTCAAGCAGGAGAGGAATCTGAATTTTTTAGCAGGTGCCCGGGAGATGCCGACGCGATCTGTCCGTGGCCTGGAATCTGGGAAGCCAGGCTGTGGAGGACAGCGAGATGAGTCAGACACAGCCCTGCTCCTGGGGCCGTGACTGTCTGGCAGGAAAGGTAAGACAGGACCCCCATCGACTGAAGAAAAAAAAAAAAAAAAAGCACAACCTGAAAGTTGTTTATGTTTTATTCGGCGGACTTGCTGAGAACTCCGACACAGCCCTGCTCCTGGGGCCGTGACTGTCTGGCAGGAAAGGTAAGACAGGACCCCCATCGACTGAAGAAAAAAAAAAAAAAAAAAAGCACAACCTGAAAGTTGTTTATGTTTTATTCGGCGGACTTGCTGAGAACTCCAGCCCCAGCAGCAGCCTCTCAGACAGCCCTGAGGAACTGCCCCAGGGAGGCAGGGGAGTAACCAGGATGTACAGGGGGTTTTGAAACAAAAACCAGGTAGTTGGTACATCAAGAGATTACTGTTAGTTAAAGAAAAACCAGACATCTCAAGTTAATGAATTTAGCCCTTTTTTATGTCTGGGAAGATGCAAGAGCCTGGACTGATTGAAATCATCCCTTGGATAAGCACCACAGCTACCTAGGGCCAGCATCCTGCTTTGCTCCATCCTGAATCCTTTCAGGCTGCACAGTGGATGGTCGCGGCTGCAGTGGCTGCTGTCTTGACGGCTGCAACATCCTTTGCTTCCCGATACGGCGGGTGACATTCTTCGTCCACGCCCCGGTCAGAAGCACCACATGGGAGCAAAAAGGCTAAGGGCGATGGCCCCTGAGAAGAACCCGGCTTCAAGCTGCATCCGGGGCCCTGTGCTTTCTGGTGTCGCGTCTTTGTGGATTCCATTTTACAGGTGTGAAGACAGGATTCTTGAAGGCCAGTCATCCGGTCCGGTCACCCGTAAGCAGTGGAGCGGGGTTTGAGCGCCCAGATACCGCCGTCTCTTGGGCCTAGAGCTCAGACCGTCCGACGCGTGAGCAACTGCCACTGAAGGTGGTGATCTGTGTGCCTGTCTCCTCTGGGGGCTGCGCACGTGGCTGCCCGTCTGAGCCAAGGAGCCAGGGGGGGCCATGCGGGTCCCTCCAGAGGCCACGCTGACCCCCATCTGCATTTTTTAAAAACGTTGAGGTCAAATTCACATAACATAGAATCAGTCACGTTTAGGTCAACAGTGCAGTGGCGTTTTGTGCGTCCCCAGCGTGGTGCGACCACCGCCTCTGTCAAGTTCAAAACATTTTCATTACCCCCAAAGGAAACCCCACACCTATTAAGCAATCACGCCCCGTTTTCTCTAACCCCAAGCTCTGGCAGCAACCTTCAGTCTGCATCCTGTCTCTATGGATTGGCCGATTCTGGATGTTTCATAGAAATGGGATTGGGCGATGTGTGGCCTTCTGAGTCCAGCTACTTTCACAGAGCAGAATGGTTTCCAGGGTCCTCCATGCCGTGACGGTGTCAGTGTTTCATTCCCTCCCATGAGCACGCTTGCCTCCTACCCCTGGAGAGCAAGGAGCTGCCCTGGGGAAGACGGCTCGCCAGGCAGCATGCTGCCCCCCGGGTGGCGGGGAGGGAGTTTTCTTTAGACCCAGGCCTCTGTCCTGGCTTCTGTCCACCCCCAGGTGAGCCCAGGGAACAGGAGAGCACAGATGCACCTCTGATGTAGAGGAGCATGCGACAGCAAATGGATCACTGCAAGCCTCGAGCTGGGCTCTGACTCCTCCCTTTCCTCCAGCCCCGGGAGGTGGTGCATCTGCCAGCAATCTGGCCTTTTATAAATAACCCCACTGGATTTTGTTTGAAAGCACCATTTGTGGGGTGGGGGGGGGGCGGGGGGCGGGTCGCTCCAGGCTCTGCTTATCCTTCAAACCAATTTCCTCCTGAAACAGTCTCAGCCCAGGCAGCGATGCTTGCCTGCTGTAGGATGACAGCCTTCCCAGCAGACCTGGCACTCAGACTCCAAGCAAAGCCGGTCCCTGGTCCTGGGGAGACAGAGCTGGATCCTCACTTCCCAGATGAGGGCCCACGGCATCCTCCTGTCCCGCGGAGCAGGGAAGTTGCCTCCCTGCCCCTGCTCCTTTCTTTCTAGAATCTTGTCCAGGGAGGCCCTACAATCCCACAGTCTTAGCCCCGGGCAGGATGTCAGAGCTGCACCCTCCCCCTGCACCCAATCCCTCTGCATCTTCCTGAGTTCTGAGAACTGTGATGGGTCTGGCATGAGATAAGCAGCATCTCGGTGCCTGAAGACAGGCCGGGCTTGTGGGAACTCTTATGCAGGAGCACCTTCCTGTCGCTGCCCTTTCCGGGGCCCCGGACGGACCACAGGTTCTGGCCAGTCGGGAGGCGTGACCCCCCGCACTGATGACAGGAGGAAACCATTTATCATCACGGAAGGATCAGGCTGCTGGCGTGTTTATCCAGAGGAAGGAAATAAGCTCTTCTCATCTCCTCCGAGCGGTGTCTGGCCCGCTCGGCCGTCCGATCTGTCAGCGGGGGGAATTTTAAATAACGCGTCCTGTGTTTGTCGGTACCTGTTTTGTGTCTGCCTTGGAGCTCTCAGCTCATCACTTCCTGGGTGTTGCACTTTATTGCCGCTTCCTCCTTTAAATAAACTTCGTCATAAATTTAACGCTTGTCAGAGCTGAGTTTAGAAATCTGGGCCAGCAACGTGCGCCGGCGAGGCAGGGCTCTCTCCTCGGGCCGGCGTCCAGCGTGGCCGACGCGGGACACCTGGGGGAGTGTGGGATGCCGGCTTCGACGCCTGCTGCGGTCGGAGAGGCTTGCAGGCTTGGGGGTGATGTGGTTTGCTTTTCCACATTTCGAAGCCAGGGAACTAGTGAAAAATCTCACCCGGCAACTGGCATGGAAATTGCTGGAAGGCAGTCGCGCTAACCCCACAGCCTGTGTCAGTCTGCGTACTCATGGCCGACAAGATTGTTGTGCTAAGAGTGCCTCCCATGGTGTTCGTACCCCAGGCAAAGTGACAAAGGAGTAAGGCCATAAGACTAGCAGCTTCTCATCCAAACATCCATCCATCAAACATCCATCCATCCATCTAGCAAACATCCATCCATCCATCCACAAAACATCCATCCATCCATCAAACATCCATCCATCCATCCATCAAACATCCATCCATCCATCCATCAAACAAACATCCATCCATCCATCCATCTACCAAACTTCCAGCTACCTATCCGTCCATCCGCTGAGGCGCTGTCATCTCACATGTCCCTATGGACTGGACACCTTGCAGCCCCAAGAGAACAATGCCCCAGGGAACCCCCTGGCTGTGGGTAGAGGGGTCTTTGGTCTTGGGGGTGATGGGGGGTCTTGGGGAGTTGGGGGGCAGCTTCCAGGAGGAAAGAGATGCCCCATGCGATTGCAGCTCTTAGAAGAGGGTGGGGTTCAAAGAATGCATCCCTTTCTGCCCCACCCACCACCTGCTATCTCACAGGTCCGGGGTAACCAGAGTCAACGGCGGGTTCTCCGTATCTGCTGCGTTAGTGTCCTGGGACTCTCGAAACAAAGTACCGCAAATGGAGTGGCTTTTACAACAGAAATGTCTTCTTTCGTGGCTCTGGCGGCTTGAAGTCTGAGGTCCAGGCGCGGGCGGGGCTGGTGCTTTCCCCTAAGCTGCTCGGGACGGTCCGCCCAGGCCTCCCTCCTGGGTCCTGCTGTGGCTCCTTTCCTTGTGGCTGTGTCATGCCAGTTTTCGCATGGGTTCTCCCTGCGTGACTGTCTGTCCCCGTTTCCCCTCGTTATAAGGACACCACTCACGTTGGCTTAGGGGCCACCATGCCCCAGTGCGACCTCATCTTAGCTAATCACATCTGCAACGACCCTATTTCCAAATAAGGCCATATTCTGAGGTAATGGGGGTTAGGACTGCAACACGTGGATCTGGGTTGTGGGGAACACGATTCGACCATAACATCTGCAGACGCTAAAATCCCTCTTCGCGTGGAAAGGGGCCGCGGAGAACCCTGACCCGCTGTTGCCCTCCGACGCCCCCTCACACGGGCCCCTAGAGGAGCAGGTTCCGGCCACCAGGAACTACACAACCCCGCTCAGGGGCAGGGGCAGGGTCAAGGTCAGGGGCAGGGCGTTCAGATCCCTGTGGGACCTCAGTCCAGGTGCCCTGCTAAGTCCAGAGGCCTCTTGCAGGGAAGGTGCCAGGACATGATCAGGGCACCCAGCTCCACCTTCCACCTCCCCCAGGCCATTCCCAGCAGCCTCGGGTCCCCTGGGCCTTCTGGAGCGGCAAGTTCCCAGAACCAACCCGAGAATGCTGTTCCTAGAGCAGGTTTTTGGGGACACGCTCTGTCTGTTCTCAGGTCCCAGGTCTCCACCTGCTTCTACCTGGAGGCCGTGCAGGCACCTCCTGGGTGCCCTGAGAGGCCAGGAGCTGTGCCCAGAGCCAGCCGCTGGCTTGAGGCCACCTCGGCCTCTTAGAGAAGCAGGATGGGGGATGGGGACAGCTGATGACGCCACGCGGAGGAGACATCGGGGCAGGGGACAGTTAGAGGTGCTGCTGGAGTATTACCGTCAGTCTCCCTGGTGGGCACCGTGCCCAAACCGAGCCTGCGGAAACCAGGAGCCGGCTTTCCACACACCCATCACCTGGAAAGGATTTGCTCGAACCCCAGTCCGGCTCTCAGACGGGCGTAGCGATGCGGACACCTGCTTCTGGCCCCGTCCCCCGTTCCTTAAGCCCCGGGCACGCCGGGGACTTTCCAGCCTCCGGGCCTTGGCCCACGCAGCGCCCCGCGCTCCCCGGGCGGGCGCCGTGCCACCCCTCCCGCCAGCTGAATGCACGCATCCGCCCAGGAGGAAGCCACGCCCGCGCTCTCGTTCAGTCCCGTCTCCCAGCCGGACTGTGGAGCCACCGCGGGCCAGGGGCCTGGCTCTCCCAGCCGCGCCTCCCCCAGGGTCCCTGGCTGGGGGCACACAGCGAGAGAGCTGGTCGAGGGCTCAGCGCTCCTGTGGTCCTGCAGGCCCGCCGTGGGTGGGCAGCAAGACCAAGGCCCCAGACGGGCCCCGCGGGCCGAGAGTCCCCGGCCTGCAGCCCGCTCTCAGGGTGCCCGCTGCTCAGCTGGCCGCTGCCCCTCCTCCCAGCCTGAGCCTGGCCCCCTTCCCCTTCCTGTCGGGCTCAGCGGCTTTATCTCTTGAAGGGAAATACATTTATCTTCTGGCAAAGGGTGGTGGTGAGTCTGGGGTCCTGAGAAGCCAGGAAGCTGTGAGCCACCCGGGAACCCAGTGCCCCTTCCCCACCTGTCGGAAGTGGGGAGGGGGTCAACGTCTCGGTAGCGGATCCCACAGGACAAACATCTCATGACTGGAGGTGAGCCGTGAGCTAGAACCTCAGAGGCTGCCCCGGACTCCTCGGGCCCCTGGGGAGGCAGCTCTGCCCCGTCCCCTGGGGAGGAGGATGGAGCTCAGATATGCCTGGGGCTGCAGGACCTACCCTTGGCCCGGGACCCAGCACTGGGCCTCCCGGGACCCAGCACGGGGCCTGGACGGAGCCCTTCCTTACCTCTCCCCGGCCATGCGCCGCGGGTGCGACGTAGAGGTGGTCCGTCCCAGAGAGCGCGGGGACGCTCCCCACCATCTCCCACCGATGGCACAGGGCTTGGGAGGCTCACGGGCTGCGAGCTCTTTGCAGACGCACTTTGTGGGGCAGGATGCGTGCATCAAGTTTCCGGGAGGTGGAGAGGGCACCACCCCTCCCGGCGCCCCTGTTGTACCCCTGCTGCACCCCTGCTGCGGGGCAGCTGAGGAAACAGACGAAAAGAAAGAAAAGGGCCCAAGCTGGTCCTCCTGGGGGGGCCGGCACACGCCGGCTTGCGGGGAGCTCTGGAGAGGCTCCAAGGCTGGAGGGGGGAGGGGGACCCCGAGGGAGGACTCACCCCAGGAGGAGCTCAGGACACAGGGAGCCTCCGGGTGTCACTGGGGAGGAAGGACCCCGGGGCTGGCGACACAGAGAGGACCCTGGGACGCTGGGGTGCCGTGTGTGTGCATGTGAGTGGGTGTGTGCACGTGTGAGTGCCGGTATGTGCACGTGTGTGCCCACGTGTGTGTGCCCACGTGTGTGGGAGCACCAGGGGGCCGGGCCAGCTAGAGTGAAAGGGCCGTGAGCGGGACACAGCTCAGGAGGGCCGTCACCCTTGGAGGCTCCACCGTCCGGGCGCTAGGGCCGCCCAGTCCTCTCTGGGCGAGGCCTGGTGTGAACCAGGGGGACAGCAGCCTGGGGGAGGGGGGAAAGCAGGATGGGGTCAAGGAAGGGGGGCTCAGGAAGGGGGTCGGGGAGCCTAAAGGCCGAGGAGCGTCCGTGAGATTTCACAGCGGGGACCCAGGCCGCGAGGATGGCCCACCAGGGCCTGTCAGGGTTCTAGTCAACCTTGGGAGCCACCCCTTAGCTGGGAACGGGGAAGTAGTGTGTGGGAAGGGCCGGGCAGGCCTTCAGGGCCCACCCCCTGCGAACCCAGAGGCCTCTGCCCTTGGCGGGTGGGGTGGGCCCCCCAAGGAAGGCTCAGCAGTGAGGGCCAATGCTGCCCCCTGGTGGTGGAAAGAACCTCTGTCAATCGGCCTGTAACATTCCATTTTCCATCGCACAACTTTGCCTCAAGGCCCTCGGAGGCTGAGAAGGAAAGTGTGCTCACAGGAGACCTCCCGAGTGAGGCTGAGGGATCCAATGGCCTTGGGTTCGGGGGTGGGGGGGGACATCATTCCATGTCATCCTCCAACGCCCTCTAAGGCAGGGCTGCTGGCCTGTTTCCAGACGCCTGGCCTGGGTGCTCTGCCTGCAGCTAACAGAATCCAGACTTGACCCCAGTCTCCCACGTGACCCCCCAGCCCCACCCTTCCCATTTTCAAACGGGGAAACTGAGGCTCAGGGGGCGGAGTGACCGTCCCAGACACCTGCATCGGAGGGGCACCCTTCCCTGAAGATTTCACCCCAATGGTCCAGGGCCCTAAGCAGATGCCTCGTGGGGAACGTCTTGTGGGGTGAAGGGCTTGCTGCAGCGGCCCCCCAGGAAAGCCTGGAGAAAGTCCTGGCTAGCTGAGTGTTTGTGTTCTGGTGGCCGGTGCCCTGGGTCTGGAATAATACTACCTGCCTCAAAAAACCGGTGTCGGATATAGAAATCCTCAGGAGGGCAATACCCCCGCCATGCAGTTGGTGCCTGTTATTATAATAAGTCCCTTGGGCACCAGCGGTGCACAGGGTCTGTGGTAGGCTGAAAAAGGACACCCCCAGAGATATCCACATCTTCATGCCCAGAGCCCAGGTCACATATGTGACCTTATGTGGCAAAAGGGACTTTTTGGGTGTGATGAACTTGAGGAGAGGGGAGCTCTTCTTGGACCCCCAGGTGGGCCCCACGTCATCGCAAGGGTCCTTCCAAGAGGGAGGCAGGAGGGTCAGAGTCAGAGAAAAGATGTGATGCCGAAGCAGAGGCTGGAGGGAGGGAGAGAGATTTGGAGACGCCGCACTGCTGCCTTTGAAGAGGGAGGAGGGGGCCCCACACCAAGGAACGTGGGCGACTCCACAAGCTGGGAAAGGCAAGGAATGGGTTCTCCCCGGAGCCTCCCGAGGGAACCAGCCTTGCTGACGCCTTGATTTTAGCCCAGTGAGACGTCTGATCTCTAGAAGCGCGAGAGAACAGATCTGTGTCGTTTCAAGTCGGTAAATCTGTGGTCATTTGTGACAGCAGCGTAGGACACGAAGGTAGGTCCCGTTCTAGGAAGTGGGTTACTGTCCTCTAAATGAAGGGGGTCACGAGCCCCCCTCTGCCCAGACCCCAAAGACAGCCCGAGGCGTCCTGGCGGGGACACTGAAGCAGCCTCAGTTCTCCCTGGCTGTCCAAGGAGGGGGCAAAGGCTGGGGGCCGGGGCTTAGGACTCAGAGCCCCCAAAGAGCTCTTGATAGCGAGGTGGCCTCGCCATGGCCTGTCCCTGCTCCTCCCAGCCGGAGCCTGCCAAGAGAGACCCAGTGGGAAATAATAGAACGTTCTTTTGGACCTGTGTCCTCCTATTTTTAAACTGTTGCTTTTTTCCCCTGTAACTTTCTGAATGTTGAAAATGGCCTGGGAGCCATGGTCCCCAGTCTGTCTGAAATTATCTCGGGTGGCACAGGGTCCTGGCCTTTCGCGCCCTGTCTCCACGGCCAGCAAGCGCATCTGCCTGGCACGGAAGAGTCCTAGCCCCACTTTGTGGAGGGAAACTCTGAGGCTAGGGAGCAGAAGTGACTGGGCCAGTGTCACCAGGCTCATGAAGGGGCGGGGGCTGCATTCAGGCTCAGGTCCGCTGAAGCTTCCGGCTTTTTCCCACGACACCATGCTGCCCCCCAGCGGTGGGTCTAGTTTTTCGGAGAGTGCTAAGCTAGCCACAGCCCCCAGGGTCAGATCCAGACCTGGTTTGTGCTGCTCGGAGCACAGTGTAGGCTGGCTGGGAGCTGGCAGCCCCTAGGTCGGGGAAGCGGGGCTGGAGCAGGAGAAAGCCCAGGAGTCTAGGAGCTGGGTTGCAATTGATTTCCATTTGCGGCCTTAAAAGGAAAACAATGAGTGTTTTGTGTCTTTGTTCAATGCAATACTCAAGTAGGTATTGAGTCCTATTATGTGCTGGGGTCTGGACACAGAGCAGAGAATGGTCTTGCCATCGAGGAAAGGCGCTCCAGAGGCAGCGTTATGGAGGTTGAGAGGCAGGAGGGTGACTTTCTGGGGGAAAGGCATTCCGGGCAGACAGAATAGCAAGTGCAAAGGTCCTGAGGCCAGAACTAGCCCGCCATGCTTGAGGAACAGCAAGAAAGCCAGAGTGGCTGGTGCAGGGTGGGGGGCACATCGAGGGGGTATGAGGTAATGGAGAGGTGGGCAGGGACTAGTCGGGGGGCTTGGAGGCCATAGCGAGGAGTTGGGAGCAAGTAGTGTGGGGGTTGTTTTAAAGGGTATGTCCTTGCAGTCTGGAAGGTTGATGGAGTCACAGGTTATTTAGATTTGCGTAAGGCAGCTCTGGCGAACGCAGTCCTTTCCTCTGGCCTTGCAAAAGTAGGTTTACTGCTGCAAAACTCACCAGCAATATTGAAATTCCCACGGAAGGATGCAATTTGCTTTTCAAATCTGACCTTCTCCCGTTGCTTGCCTCCTTTTCCCCATTGAAACCAGGTTTTCGCATGATGCGTCATTGGGTAACACGGGATTCCGTGAAAATGCAGTTTTGCTCTCGCAGAACTGGTGCTGGTAATTCTTGACAGTTCCTGACGTCGCCCCTCCCCCGCCCCAGCGGTGGGGCGTGGCCGGAGCCCCTCCACCTGAGGGATGTCTCCGGGGGGCGTGGAGCGGAGCCCTGTTACTCACAAGACAGCCCCGCCCCACACAGCTCCCTTTTCGTCCCCCAAACCATCCTGACCCAGGGCTGTGAGCCCGCGTTGGGCCGGAAGTTTCAGGGAGAACAGAGCAGGAGAAACTTCACATTCAATGTCGGAGTCCCCAGAAACAGCCTCAGCTCCTGCTTCCTGTGCTCGCGGCACGTCCCAGACACCAAACTCAGCACCTGGTCTGTATTAACCACAGATTCCCCACACCAGCTCTTCTTACGGACGAGGAAACTGAGGCATAGAGCGATTGAAGGCTGGGCAGGGGTCCTGCAGCCGGCGGTCCCTGCAATCTGCAGGGAGAGCAGCGTTTGCCATCCCCTCTGCCTCTTGGATGCGGGGCACAGCACGCCGCTGCCCAGGCCACACCTCTCCGGGGCCCCAGCCCCTCGCCCCCTCCTCCCCTCCCTTCAGCCCTGGTCTCCAGGAGCTCAGATTCCCATCTCTGTTACAGGCCCAACGGCTTAATCCTTCTTCACTTTGTCCTCCTGTTCAGATGTGCCGGGACCTCAGCTCCTCCAGGTCCAAGGAGGAGGCATCAAATGCTTGATGACATGGAATTGTTTTCCTTTGCATTATTTGTTTACTGTCATCTTCCTCTGAGCTGATGAGGCCCTGAGGGTAGGGACCCCGTCCCCAAGGGTAGAGACCACGCCTGTCTTGCTGACCACCATCTCCCCGGCACCTAGCACAGGCCTGGACATAGTAGGTGCCCAGTGAGTGTTTGCTGGAGGAAAGGACATGTGAACAGTCACGCAGGAGTGTGCACACATGCCCTGTCATGGAATGTGACGTTTGCACTGTCTCGTTCTTTTCAAAGAAGGTTCATGTCAGGGAAGGCTGAGGGCAGAAAGGATTAGTGAAACAACGTGTAGGGAATGGTCTAGGCTCTGTGCATGAGACCAGTCTCCTATTCTGGCTCCACCTTCCTTCAACTTCTTTCCCTTTTGCCCTGGCTGCTAGGAAGCTCAGAGCCAGTTTGTGTAACCCAGGGCTGAAATAGCTCCCTGGGGCCCTGGAAAGCCTACCCCTCCTCCTCCCTCCCCTCCCCTCTCTGCTCAACTCCTGCTTGTTCTGACTTCCTTTCTATCTCCCTTTTATTGCCTGACACCTCCAGTGCTGTGGAGAGTGGGCAGGTGAGCAAGAGGGAAAGGCCTCGTAGGGAAGCGGTGCTGGGGGGGAGGGGACAGAGGCGGGGCCCAGAGGCGGGAGGCCCCACCCCTCTGGGCCAATCCTTGGTACCCTGGATTGCCCGCCTGGGCCTCCTGTACCTCCAGGAGCCAGCTCCAGAATCCAGCGAGGACACGCAGATAAGATCTCGCCAGATAAGGGATCCCTTGACCCTGGGCATGGAAGGAAACAGCAGGGCTTTAACCACGTTCTCCTGGCATCAGACTTACACGGGAATAAAAATACCAGGTGTGCTGGGTGTGGAGCCTCCAGAGAGACTTCCCAGCCTGGCACCGCCTGGCCGCCGACACCACTCAAAGGTGAGGAGCGACAGGAAATTCCAAACCTGACCCCCCCCCACGCGCAGGAGAGGCGGCCTCGGAGGCCCGCTGGCGCCTGCACGTGCCCCCCCATCCCCCCCCACCTCGGAGGCCCGCTGGCGCCTGCACGTGCCCCCCCATCCCCCCC